>NW_017307204.1:166552-191087 GCF_000935625.1 Nanorana parkeri
GGGCGGGTCAGTGGACACAGAGGGGGTGGGGGAGAAGAGAGACATGGGTACAGTGACAAGTGAGAAGAGAGCCGCCCAAGAGTAGCATTAGTGGCAGCAGCGGGAGGATCACAGGGGGAGAGGTCAGGTGAGCTCTATATCCCATAGCCAGGATTAGAAGTCAAGTGAGCTCTGTACTCTATAGCTGGGATGAGAAGTCAGGTGAGCTCTGTACTCTATAGCTGGGATGGGTGGTCAGGTGAGGTCTGTACCCCATAACTGAGATGAAAAGTCAAATGAGGTCTGTACACCATAGTTGGCATGGGAGATCAGGTGGGCTTTGTACCCCATAGCTGGGATTGAAGGTCAGGTCAGTGGCAGATCCAGAGGGGAAGGGTGGCAAAAGGGAAATTTTTGCAGCGGTGTGTGGGGAAATTATCATGAATACCTAGGAGCAGCCCATCAATGAGGAGCAGGTGTGGATTGTGTGCTACAAGTGTGCCCAGGAACTGGCCCAGAGCTCCCTGCACCATGGACCAGGGTACGGGACCCAGCACCAGTCCTCTATAGATCACAGTGTCCTGCAATGCTGTTTCATGTATTGCTGAGATTTGTAGTCCTCTGTAGATGATGGTGTTTCGCGTAGCCGTATAACGTATTGCTGGGATTTGTAGTCCTCTATAGATGATGGTATTCTGCATTGGCATATAATGTATTGCTGGGATTTGTAGTCCTCTATACAGTGGCAGAACTACCAGGGTCACAGTGATTGCAGCTTTGACTGGGCCCTAGCATTTTGCCACTTAGGGGACCCTGGTAACCGCCGACATTGCAGGTTACCAGACCCCCCTTCCTTCCGTCTGTGCTCCTTCATCCTTCAGACTGCATGGATTGTGTGTTACACGATTGAACTATGATTTTGTTTGTAGGGGTGGTGGTGCTAATGAAAGACTTGCCACCGGGCAACTCGTGACCTTGCTACGCCTCTGGCTGTCACCTCTAAACATCCCCTCTTCCCTGAGCCCGGCCAGAAGTCAGCAGTGACAGCAGCAGAGATGTCAGTGTTGGGGGATCACTTGTGTTAGTGGGAAAGGGAGATGCCGCCAGACGCTGTTCCCGGTTCAAATCCTTGCACCAGCCCTGCATGGCTTCCCCATACCTGAATCACTGAATCATGGCAGGTTATTGGTTATAATCTCTACAGTGCTACATCAATGAAAGTTGGGGAGGGGGGATTATAATTTGTAACCCCACTTTCCCCAGATTCACTGGTATGGCAATGTTACTGGCTTGGCACCAAAACTTTGTCAGTCTTTCAAAGCTAACCTCGATGTTGAAAAGCCTAAAGAATTCTTCCGGATCCCCTTAATGCTTCAGTGAGTCAACGCTAACCAAGAAACAATTGGCAATGGATTCTCTTACAAGCCAGTTCTTTAAAACTTGAAGTCTGCAAAAAAATCTTATTTTTTAAAGAGGGACCTTTTTTTTTAACAGGTGTAGTTATTATTTTTTTTAAAACACATGACATACCATAAACAACACATCAAAATAAATTTACATACCATCTCACAAAACAAAATCAGTACGAAATAACAATACATACCACAACATTAGGACTAAAATCAAACAAAACTACATACATTATAAGACATAAGACCAAAGCACATTTAGCCGTGGATCTACCCCACCATGTGCAGGCCCCTCCAATGGACTCACTATATAGACAGGAAGGAATGCTCTCCTCTCCTATTCAGCCACGTCCACAGCAGCATATAAGCCCCTCTGCAACACATGCTTGGATCATTGCTCAGGGGATCCGGCGGGAGCAAGGTCTCTCCGCCAGGTCCCTCCAAGGTAAGTCCCCTGGCCGCAACCCAGTCTCCCCAAATCCGCTCAAATTTCTGTACACAGTTGCGACTCATATCGGTCAGCCTATATAGGGGAAGCATTCTTCCCAATCGTCAAAAGTCAATCGTGCATAGCCATTGTCCCACCGTGGGGGGGAGGCCAATTTCCATTTCAGGATTATTTCCCTACGAGCATAGAAAGCAACATGAAATATGAGGAGCCTTGTGGCCCTAGTCGCTTGAAGAGTGTCCTCACATCCCAACAGGAAGATCAAGGGATCCACCTCCAGCTGCAGACCAGTGACCGCGTTGACCGTAGACACCACCGAATCCCAGTAGGGTTTGAGCTTGCAGCATGACCATACCATGTGAAAAAACGTGCCCATGTCCACCGCACACTGGGCGCAATGCCCATCAGCCCCAGGGTATATCCTAGCCAATCTAGCTGGGGTGCAGTATGCTCTATGCAGGAATTTCAGCTGGATAAACCGTTCCCTGGGAGAAATCACCGTGGTCACATAAGCCTGGACAACCGATTCCCAACTGTCCTCCGTCAAGAGGGGGATATCCTCCCTCCACTTCCCAGATAGGGCCACAAGCGGGGGTCCTCCCCCACAGGTCAGACGGAGGTAGAGAGAGGATAAAGGTTTGTGTATCCTGTCTGTCATCAGGAAACTCTCAATCTGGTCGGAGTTCACCGTCACAGGGGCAGGGAACTGGGCTCTGTACGCATGCTGCAACTGCAGATATGGGAAGCGCATAGTCGGGGGTAATTTGTACTCAGCCTGGAGCCTGGCAAAGTCCAACAGCGGACCCCCCGGCATAAAATGCTTGACCAGCGTTATCCTGTGGCGGGCCCAAACCTGAGGATCGGGAATAGAGTGGCCCATATGAAAGTAGTCAGTATGCCATCTAGAGTTTCAAAGAAGGAATTAGGGATCAGGACCGGAGTGTTCCGGAAACAGTAGAGGAACTTGGGAAGGAATATCATTTTTATTAAATTAATTCTACCCACTGGTGTAAGGGGGAGAGTTCGCCAGGCCGCGCATTTCGCCCTCAGGAGTCTAAGTATAGGGTACAAATTGTCTTCTAGGAAGCGAGCAGGGTCAGAGGCTATCCACAGGCCCAGGTACTTGAACTCAGCGACCCGCACAAGGGGAGACCAGGATTAGGCAGGGCAGGGGCTGAACCCAATGGGAATAGCAGGAACTTCTCTCAGTTCACCCGGAGGCCAGAGTTGGAACTGAACTTGTCTATGATCCCCAAAGCCGATGACAGGGAGGGGCCAACATCCGGTTGGAATTGGGTTTTGTTCCTACCTGGAGATCCGATGAATTCTAATCCCCCCTCCTTATGTTTGCACAACTGCTTGTGTGGTCCGATCCCTGACCGTATTTGTACAAAAAAGGGGGGGGTTAACTCATCACAAGATGACGGGTTGGTAGTGGTCAATTTAAGGATCCGGACAAGTCAGTTGGTTACATGAAAAATTTAATTTTATTGAAAAAAGACATGCAAGATAACATATTTGACTAACAATTCCACCATAAAAACTGTTAAAAATACAGACACTAATAAATTAAATGTGGATCGATCCTCATTCACTTCTATCATTAATTTCACCGTAAGGGGTAAATAGCCGGTGTAATTTCCACGTTGCTACTTATCTCTCCATGAAATGGCCCATGTATATATCGATTAACATGGGCTGTCTAGATGAAGCTATATCCCAGGGTATGGGCAATCAAAAGGAAAAACATTCTTGTAATTTCATATTGTGAATTAAAGAAGAGGGTCAAATTGGATTTGAAATGGTAACCTAGGCTTTGTACACTTGAAATCAAATTGTATAATGTACTTAGACGCTGATACTTGTTGATAAGGTTGATCCTATGTGGCCATTTCCTAGATTAATGAAATATATCCTCAGATGTTTTCAGTTCCTTTCCCTCTATCAATTTGTTTTTTTTTAGAGATTCCTTTGATAGGTGTTTAGCTGTGGGGTTAGGTTTTCCTTGGTTTAGTATTGGCTTGAATTTAGCCGTGTGTACACTTAACCCCTTTCCTCCTTCTTAGCCTTGGGATATCGTAGTGGGAACACCGGGATATAATCGAATTGTCTGCTCAGACCGAGGGGGGAGGGGGGGGATATTTTCCCATGGACAGACTATTACTGGACTGTCTTCTATGTCACGCCTGACTTTAACCTTCTCTCTCTCAGTAATATTGGATTTTGAGTGTAGAGGGTATAAGACTTCACTTCAGAGTGGTATTCAGACACCGTCCTTAACGGACATAGAAAACGTTTGCTGAAGTTTTCTTATAGTCCGGGCGGTTTGAAGACTTTTTCCTTCCTTTGGAGTCCAGTGATCCGTTTGCATGTATCTATGTCTTGTTATTTCCTCCAGGGGATGGTTGTTGGTGGCTAATCACCGATAATGGATTTAAGGGATGTTGCCACTTAAGGGATATTTGGATCATATCCTGGATATCCTAGGTGTAGTCTGTCCGCTGTTGAGAAACCAGCGCAAATAGCCCGGGCGAAATGGGGCAACTCTGTCTCGTGCCCCGGCCCAAGCCAAAGGGCCGCAACAGCACATTGTTGATTTACACTCTAGCAGTCGAGGAAGAATAGAGAAGCTGAACCCAGGTTACAAATCTGTGGCCAAACCTGAATCTGCAGAGTACAACAAGAAGGTAAGAGGCCATTCAACAGAGTCGAATGCCTTTTCAACGTCTAGGGCTGCCACCGCCTCTTGCCCCCGCGAGTCCCTGAGCCTATCCACATTGGTGAAGAGACGTCGCAAGTTGACGTCCGTTCCCCTCCCGGGCATAAACCCCGTCTGGTAAAGAGGGACCTTTTGATGGTTTCAGAATCCTTGACCTTCCTTACCTCTATTTGAACCAATCAAGTCTATCTATCTGTGGTTTCTGACTCTTAATGCTGCCTTTTTTTATAGCTAATAGACATGGAATCCAGGAAAAAAAGCTTGTTTTGTTTTGGATGTTTCGTTATTTAGTTTTTTCGGGATTCAGGTCTGAAAGTCCAATTTGTTTCGACATTCGAAATCAGATGCATCCAAATTTTCGTTAATTTTGGATGAATTAAATGATAATTACAAACAAAAATTTGTTGCTTAAAAGTGATATTAAATGTAATGTTTGTTTCTTTTTTACTTTTGACAGTCCACAGGAACAATAAAAAATGCGTGGGGTCCCCCCTACCAATTCATACCAGACCCTTTAGGTCTGGTAGAAATTTTAAGGGTGACCCCCCACCGCCAAAAAAAGGAAAAAAAATGGGGTCACCCCTAAAATCCCATACCAGACCCTTAATTCGGGCAACTATTTTATATTGCATTAGCCAAGTTCTTCCTCAGGTCCGCTCCTCTGTTTCTGCCCACTGAATGAGTGAATGAGTAAGGTGTAGTTGAAAATCCTAAAGAAGTTGTTGAGGATTTATGAGATATTTGTGTTCTTTGCTTCTTCCGGATCCCCTTAATGCTTCAGGCAGCAATGTTCTGATTGAAAGGACATGTCTCAACTTTGTCAACACCTACCCATGTACTCATTCACTAAAGAGTTAAATGAAATGTAAATAAAGACACAACACCTTAGAAAAAAATCCTTTAATTGTTTACATCGGCAGCCAGTGGCGGGTGTTTTTTTTTGTTTTTTTTTCATCGGTTGGTGGAGCTGAAATTACATTGTGGGACTTTTTCTTGTTGCCAAAAACTTGTCTTTTTGTTTAATTAAAGCATCTTTTTCTAAGGTACTGTGTGTTTATTTACATTTTATTTACAACAACCCCTTACTCATTCACAAGGGGGGGGTGGCATCTGGGTGCCCTCTTTATGAAAAGGGGTACCCAGGTGCAGATGACCCCCTACCCGCACACCCCCACAACCACCTGGCTAGGGATGTGGGGGAAGAGGCCCTTGTCCTCATCAGCATGGGGATAAGGTGCTTTTCCAGGGGGTCCTAAAGACACTGGTATGAATAGTCGGGGGAACCACACGCTTTTATTAAAATTATTATTTCTGTGGACTGTTTAACACTTTTGTGTATTCTGTGACAGCTGTGAGATTCTTTCTTTACATTCGGGATCGAAATGTCAGCAAAGCAGAAGAAGCTCTTACAATATAAGGGCCTGTTCACACCATATGCAGTTGTGATGCAGTCCGTTTATTTTAACTGCTGCAGTCAAAATACATCCCAATGCTTTCCTATGGGCTTTCTTGTGCCTAATTCACACCATTGCAGTCCGTTCAGATGCCGTCAGAAAAAGTACTGCTTGTCCTATTTTACCTGCATCTAACTGCACTAAACGCATCAAAACGCAGTGCAAACACACTAAAACGCAAAGGAACACATAAAAAAAACAAAATTGATTGTGACATCATCCAGGGACATGCAGGGGAAAAAAACGCATCGCACACGCGTCAAAACGGATCGCAATGGAACTGCGCAGATGCACGCAGTTGTAATGCAGTTTCTGGTGTGAACTAACCCTCACACAAAGCTCTCAGCTTCTTTCTTTCTTTACATTTTGTAACAATATTCTTAAACTTTGTGTACATTTGGGATACAAGTCCAGAATGTCAATAAAGAGCAGAGAAGCCGGAGATAAATAAATGACACATAGCTCTCCCGCTTCTTTGTTTCTATACAAATGAAATTCAGATGTATACGTCAACATATGGATACGTTCAGATTGTACATACTTCTTATCTTGTTTAAGGGCTAAGGCCTCATTCACACACAACGCAAGAGCAAAATTGTATATTGCGTATATACGCATCTATGCGCGTATATACGAGCGTATGTGCGTATATGCGTGCACTATTTGCATTCCCAGAATGCATCAATCCTAATAGAAATGTTAATGAACTGTACGCACACTCGCTCGTATACACGCGCAAACATGTGTATGAGCACAAAAACAAAAGATCAAAGACTAAACCGATATGGCTAAGCCCTCGTTCACACCTGAACGTTTTGTAGCGCGTTCTACGCTCGACGAACGCTCTACAAAACGCTCAAACATCTAAATCCCATTGTATTCAATAGGTCTGGTTCACACCTTGGCGTATTTCAGCCCGTCCCTAACGCGCTACAAAACGGCCCATGCCTGAAAAGGTACATGTACTACTTTGGGCCGTTTTTGTTGCGCGTTTCCATTGGGATACAGCCAAGTAGCCCTCGGAAACGCGCGTTTGTCGCGCGATTTTTTTTAACCGCAGATCGCGGGGGAAAAAACGCGCGACAACCGCGCGACAGACGCGCATATGCAATACGCCTAGGTGTGAACCAGGGCTAAATAAAAATGTAAAACTACATGTTAAGGCAAAGAGAATGGAAAGGGAGGGTACTAGAAACGGATCCTAACAATATAACATTGCAGGAGGGCCTGCATAAAATAGGGGAGTGGGCAATAGTATGGCAGATGAGGTTTAATGTCGATAAATGCAAAGTAATGTACTTTGGACATAAAAATAAACAAATAGGCTATACAATCATGGGTATGCCGCTAGGGAAGTCAGAAATAGAAAAAGATTTGGGGGTCATGGTAGACCACAAACTGAATGGTAGCTTGCAGTGCCAAGCTGCGGTAAACAAAGCTAGCAGGGTCTTGTCCTGTATTAAGAAGGGGATGTATTGCAGGGACAAGTCTATAATTGTGCCTCTATATAGATCGTTGGTTCGGCCACATTTGGAGTACGCGGTCCAGTTTTGGTCGCCGGTACTGAGAAGGGATGTCCTTGAACTGGAGAGAGTCCAGCGGAGGGCAACAAAACTAATTAGGGGAATGGAGGACCAGAGCTATGAAACAAGGCTTCTGACCTTAAACATGTTTACGCTGGAATTAAGGAGATTAAGGGGGGATATGATTTTCATGTACAAGATGTTCAATGGTGACAGCAACATTGGCAACAAACTGTTTGAGATTAACTCAATTACAAAGACTAGAGGCCACCACCTAAAGTTGGTGGAGAAAAAATTCCAGCACAATGGGCGAAGAGGGTTCTTTACAGTAAGAGCGGTTAAGGTCTGGAACTCACTGCCATCGGTGAGTGTAGATTTGTTCAAGAAACGTTTGGACAATTTCTTGAGGGTCCGTAATATCCAGGGATACCAGTATCCCTAAGAATGAGATGATGCGTGGACCTATATGTGTTGGAATTGATGGACGTACGTCTTTATTCAACCCCAAATACTATGTAACTATGTAGATCATTAAATGTAAACCTTCCTTGTTTTGGTCCTTTTTTGAGGCCTGATTTATCAAAGAAGTTGAGAATCTTTACACAGCGCATTGTGTGAATGTATTGATTTAAATTTTTCAATCAGGTCAACAGTAAATCTTTGTTTGCCTATTTCATCTGCACACGATTTAGTATTCAAAATAGATATAAAATAGTTTTTCACATATTGTTTGAAGATTCCCAACTCCTTTAGAAAATCAGCCTGTGTCTTTGTAAAATTACTAAAACTGAGAGAATTGTGCCATCTGGGGGTATCATGAAGACTTTGTTTCCTCCTGTTTGGCAAATATGCACTGGGTGAGAGGATGAATTTGAATCATTTCATTTAACCTTGTTAACTATGTAACCCCTGAAGGGGGCCCTGATTCATCAAACTATCAAGTAATATTGCTATCAAGTTATATCACTATTTATGATCTGTCACTATCTCTCATTGTACAAAATCTTCAAATGGATGTTACATAGGCTAATATTTCTGTAAATAATGTATTATCTAACTAATGTCACTATATATAATCTGTCACACCAACTCATGTAAATGTATATAATATCACGTCATCTCCTGTCACTGTATGTAATCTGTCAGTGACTATACAATATTATTTTATATTTATCATTTGCGTATTAGGACCACTAATGAAAGAATAGGAATCTGAATACAATTTCTGCTTTTTTTAGGCTATTGGTGATAAAAAAAATCTTAAAATAAGCCTTTTAATGTCAGTTTCAAAACAAGTGTTACTATATATTTAAAGTGCTAATTTGTCCTGTTTATCCTGAGAGTACCGGATCAGTGAAGGTCACCAATAGGACACCTAGAAAGCAATTGTTTTCTATGTGTCGCATTCACTCATTACATTTAGGGTGTGATGAGCGGGGCACTACGATAAAAAGAATACGAACATGCTGCATTTTATCACAAAACAATAGATCCCACCGCAGGTCGCCACGCGGCATTGCAGTGGACTGTGCTGCCATGCGGGAAACTGAATAGGGTTGCCACCTGTCCGGGATTCACCTGGACAGTCTGGGTTTGGAATCCTGTGCCTGGGTGCAAGCCCACCAGTACTATGTAATAGGCACAGCCTATAGTCACTGCTGTTTAGAGAACAATTTTTTCCGCTGCAGCCCTGCAGAGGGGGGTGTTAAAAAAGAATCCCCCCAGTGTCAAATATACTAGGTATGCCACTGCTCTACATCATGTGCTTTGCCAATCCGACATAGTCCTATGACTGAAGCAGATGTACCACACATATACTGTATATAGACACATACACACACCTCCTGCCTGAATTATTTTAAATCCTAGGTAGTGCATATTGTTCACACCTTCAAGTGACAGCCTCAGCTATCCTCGAGATACAGGTATATGGAAATGATGACTTCAAATAAGATATTGGAACTTTACCCCATACATATTAAGCTCCCCACCATTGATCAACAAGAATGTCCATTATATTGATGGTCTACTATTAAGATGTGGAAGCTTCTGGCTTAAGTAGTATTACACATTACAGAACACTAGGTTTCAGGGCTCCGAGGACACTTTGGAAGATCACTGACGCTGTAAGCAGGCACCTGGAGGTATTTGTTATACCACCCCAGAGGCAAATTACTATGCTCTAATTACATTTACAATGACCAAACAGTACCATTAACAAGAATTAGCATCTTGTATGTATATATATTAAGCTGAAATTTAGATTGTAAGCTCTCAGGGGCGTGGCCCTCCTTACCATCTTGTTGTGAATTGTATTGTGTTTGTAATGTCTTCCTTATATTGTAAAGCGCTGCGCAAACTGTTGACGCTATATAAATCCTGTATAATAATAATAATAAAATAGGATGTTACTTACAAATAGTTATTTTAATGTGATCACTATACAAGACCTTATCTTATTTAAGAGAAAGTATGAAATGGTTAAAGTGATAGTAAACTCAAGAGTTAAATCTTAAAAATGCATTTAATTACCTTATCTAGTAACAAAAATGTACCTCTTGTGTGTATCACTCAGCTGTAGATCCTCTAATCATCTCTGAATTTATGCTGACACTGTTCTTCCTTCTGGAGGGCTACTTTTGTTCCCCATGGTCCCTATGTGTGCTGTAAAATACCACTGCAAGCAAGAAGCCCCAATGGATCACAAATTGATCACAAAGGTGGTCTTGGAGGTGTGTTTGGGGTCAAAGGTTGACATTATAGTCCATCACAGGGACCAGAGTGAACAAAAGTAGCCACCCTCCAGAGGGAAGGACAATGTCAGCATGAATTCAGAGGATTTGAGGATCCACAGCCGAGTGATATACAAGTAAAATACATTTTTATTAATAGTTGAGGTACTTGAATGCATTTTTAGGATTTAACCCCTGAGTTTTGTGTCACTTGTCAGTTTTTGCCACCTGTATCCAATTGGGGAGATTTCCCTTCACTTTCTGTCCAATAGACACGATAGAAAATGAGAGAGAATCTATCCAAAGTGAGAAAAATCGTTAAGCTGCCCATACAACTGACGATTATAGTCCGATAATAGCCGGTGATACCGCGATCATACGATAATCGTAAGGTGTATGGGCAGCGTGCGACCGCATTTACTGTACGGTCACACGACTTTCGCTAGAAAACCCGCTGAAAACCATAAGCTTTTCGGCGGGTTGGTAGCGCGATCGCAAGACGATGGCCGCACGGGCCGAGGTGCGCAAGCGCACACTGCCTGCTCATCATTGCAATCATTTGTAAGCCCTCCCCTCAGTGGGGAGGACTTGCGATGATCGCAAGTATGATCTGCCTGTCCAAGATGGGAAAGTCGTGCGATGGTTGTAAGGTGTATGGCCACCTTTAGACAGTTCTCATTTAAACAGGTGTCCGCATGAAGACTTCCCCTCTGTTAAAATTGTAACTTCCCAACACTTTCACACCTGGCGGAAAAAAAAAATCAAAACCTGACAAACCCCTCACCACTCTATCAGAAATTAAAAAAAACATGTTGGCTTCATAGTTTAAGCAGAAAAAACAACTGTGAATACGGTTATGTATTTGTTAAAAATAAAAAAAATAAATGCAATCCGTGTAAATACCTGCATTTAACTTTAAAAGCACTCAGAGGGAGTGCTTTTAAAGAGTGAGAGGGAGGGGCAGGGAAGGAACAGGGAGGACGGGGAGGAAGGGGACCTAAGGGTCAATCAGGTTTCCTGCATTTGCATGTACTGACAAGGAACACGCTGACAGGAGCAGAGAGGTCATGTGACCTAGATGTGTTACTAAAAAAAGATCAGGTCCCCAGAGCTGGCCGTGGCATGTGGTAGGACTGTGTAAATCTCAGGACTGGATGAACAGAAATGCAAATTCTTTGGCAAGTAAAAGAGCTCTTATATATATTTCAACTAGTTGTTTGCCTGGAGTCCAGCGTTACATTTCATTCATGTTTACAATACAGTTGTAGATACCTGAGTGCACCATTTCAGATAAGTATCAAAACAGGTTTTTCTCAGAAAAGCAAATGAATAGTTAGTGTGTGGCCCTTCATCTGTAATCATACATGCATTGTTACCCAAGGTGCTTTGTTATTTTAAATGTATATTCATCCTAAGTATGTCATTTGAATAAATGTATCATCATTCCTAGAATTATCCTTACTCATAAAACAGTACAATTAGCACACAATATTGCTGAACTAATTACTTGTGTGTAAGTTTTAGATAGTCTTAGCTGGTAATTTCTTTTTTTTTGTGACTGTACAACCATGAATCAAATACACATAGTGTAGTTTTCTCTAGCCTCAGTTTAGGTTTTTGACAAGGAGTCCATCTGAGTATTGTAACCTCTGGAGAATTTTCCACAATGTTATCAACTAGTCATTCTTTGACCTGAGAAGGCTTCAACAGTTACTGGAAAACTAAGCTCAACATTTTTTCTGTCACGGTGAAAATATAATTAAGTAATTGATAAACAGCCAACCAGACGTAATTAAAAGACTGCAAGAATCAGCACTACTTTGGATAGGATTGTGTATATTATATGTTGCTTACATGCCAATTAAAAGGAAAGAAAATTAATGTAAATATCTATATATATATATATATAATCACGTTACCTTATCACAAGCCTGTTTTGTAGTGATTAGATGTAAACACATACTTCTAAGCCAAATGTAGCTCTTCCAGTCTTAATAGACATATAGACACAAAGGAATCATTACCTAATTACAATAAATCAAGACATAAGAGCAAAATTCTATTCTAACGGTTTCAAGCTTAAATCCAGCTTTCATGTATTTGTTGCATTCATGTGAACTGGTGTTGTTTTTTTGAGTAACGAGATGCTTGCAGTGCTCGGTATTCTGAATAAAAAAAATAGCAGAACAACAATATTTTTTTTTTCACACTGGATAAGAACGCAGAAGGGGGAGCATGATTTAGGAAACAGGATGTGATGTAGGTACAGAGACATCTTCATCCCTTATATAAACCTAAAACACCTCACCTACTTTCCCTGTCCAATTCCTGATATCTCCATCATGTTTTTGCAAGTCGACATGTTCAATTCAATCTGGCTTGGCACATGGCAATTTTGTGGCTGCTCTGTCACATCTTACACTGTGTAATCCTGGTGAGTTGTGGGTTTGTGTGAAGCTATATTGGATTGAATTTATACATTTGCACTGACTGTGTCAACAACAAATGAGAGCCCGGAGCTAGTTGGGGGAGAACAGGGAGAGGAAACCTGTTCTTCCTCAGATGTACATCCACGACGATTGTCAGCCACTTGAGCAGCTTCTCACCCCCAGTTATAAAGATGCTTTCATAGAGAATGAATTGGAAGTCAGAGAACCAAAACAAGGAAGCAATCTTACCTTTAGAGGATCTTCTTTGCTTGGTCTGCAAAGAGGAGAACGTGCCCATCACTGCACCCATTTTGGAAAATAAGATTCTTGTGTGACTTTTTCTATTAAAAAAATCCCTCTTCAATAAACATCCGTTTGGACTGACTACTCCAGGAGAAAGAAGCACTGCAGCCTTCAGCAAGCGTTGTGCTGTGAGCTGTGCTCTCCCCCTCGCCTTCTCGGTTTCAGTCAACACACACACACACACTCACACACACACTGACTGAAAGGCTTCACGATTATTATTCAAAACATCTCCCCATCAAAATAGAAATGCTGGTGGAGTCCCTCAGACCAGAGCTGGAAGAGCATAGCATTAAAATGTATATAGGAAGCTGACAAATAAACCCAGGCTATTTTTTCTCTCTTTCTCTCTCTCCTGCTCGCTCATGGCTCCCATAACTAAGAAACGCAGCCAACAGATTTCTTCCAGAATACTGATCATAATTCTCTGAAAACATGGAGAGGAGCTGCTGGGGTAAATAATATGTTTAATACAACTGGTGGCAACAGAAGCAGCTGAAATCAATGGGAGAAGTGTCACGTTTAAATATGAGGACAGGAAATGACAATCTTGGAGCATTATATATTGCAGTTTTCATTTATTTTTAAACAAGAGTTTGTTTACAGTCTAGACACGTATTAATCCATATTATGACCTTGCTAAATATAAACATGAATAATATGTTTACTAGCTATCCCCTTATATTTGTAAGGTAAACATCATCCATATGTATATGGTTATAAATCAGAGGTCACATTCCTGCATGTTTACCAGCATGCTAGCCAATGAACAAAAAAATTGCAAATGCAGGGGCCACGCATGTTCAGCCCTCAGTTGTCAACATTAGCCTGCATGCCAGTGTGCTGTGTGAAGTCCAGCGAATGGGCTGTTTTTAAAGAAGAACTCCAGGAGTGGGGCTACTGCACTTTAAGGGTTAAGCGATCGATTTGGCCAAGGCAGTGGCTCCCAACCTTTTTTTTATTTGCGTACCCCTTGACAGTCTATTTGTATTAACTTTACCCCTCAGTGGGGGTGGGACAGGGCATGGGGCCAATAGTAAAGCATGTAGCATGCTGTGTCGAATGGTAGGTGTAGGCAAATTGAACAAACAGAAGGACGGGCTCAAATGCCACTGTGTTGGTGTCAGTGGGATGAAGGAGGGAGCTGGAAGGCTTTTTGGGGTATGCCATATTGCAGTGGTGTGTCCCGTAGCATCTTGGGGTCTCTCTGGGGTGTGGTCTGGGTCACTGGATTTCCTGGATCTATGGCTTCATGCACTTAAGAAAAGCTGAGAGCACATCACTCAACTGGGGACTAACTGAGGTGTTGGCAGCCAGAAATATAAAATGAGTGTTGGAAAATGCTGCCACGGCTTTTTTTGTGGCGGCGGAGGGAGGATTCTTTTAGCGCCAAGGTAAGCTGACACATTTTTAAAAATAAAATCCGGGGACATTTTTAAATGTCCCCGGGAACATGAAATAAAACATTTTTTTTTGTTAAATACTCACCTGATCCACCGCCAAGTCTCCCACGCTGTCAGGAGCCTGCGCCAGCTGGGTGCAGCTTCTGAAAAGATACATTATTAGCGTAGCGGGCGCTTTGCAAAATGCGCAGCCAGCTTCCTCACTACACTAATAGCGTATCTTCTCAGAAGCTCCACCCAGCGTGCGCAAGCTTCTGACAGCGTGGGAGACGGTAGGCTGCACTTGGCGGTGGATCAGGTGAGTATTTTTTTTTAAAAATGGTTTTATTTTATGTTCCCGGGGATGGGGATGCTCTCCTCAATCTGGGGACTGTCCCCAGAAATCGGGGATGAATGTAGAGCTGCAACAACTAATCGACCAAGTCGATTATAATCGATGATTGAAAAAGTTCTCCAAGTTTTCAATCATCGATTATCGGCTTTCGATTAGTTGGCCCTGTTCACGGCTCCACATATGCTGCCCCTCCCCACCTGCATCCACGCTCTACACGCCGCACCTCCTCCCTGACTCATGCTTGCCGCTTTTAGACCCACTCGCCTGCATTCACGCTCCACATGCCGCACCTCCTCCCCGCCTCACGCTTGCCGCTGCTAGACCAGCCTGCATCCACGCTCCACACGCCACACCTCCTCCCCGCCTCACACTCACCGCCCGCCTACATCCATGATCGGCACAGGGACGCAAGGAGAAGTAAGGAGGAGCAGGCGTGGGGGGATGACAGCCGCCGACAGACAGGCCCGATCTCAGAAGCAAGTTGCTGGAAGACTGCTCAGGTAAGCCTGCACTTCCCTCCCCCCCACATGGTGCTCTAAAACGTATTGCTGGGATTTGTATTCCTCTATAGCTGATGGTACATTGTGCTGTATATTATACAGTACAGAGGAATACAAATCCCAGCAATACATTATACACTGTATGTATAATGTACTATTGCTGGGATTTGTTGTACTCCTCTATAGCTGGTGGTATTCTGCATTGCGCTGTATAGAGGACTACAAATCCCCGCAATAATATATTATACAGCGCAATGCAGAATACTACCAGCTATGGAGGACTACAACAAATCTCAGCAATAGTACATTATACAGCACAATGCAGAATACCGCCAGCTATAATGTACTATTGCTGGAGGTATTCTGCATTGTGCTGTATTATGTATTACTGGGATTTGTAGTCCTCTATAGCCGTTGCCAATGCTTTCTGCATTGATTGCTGTATAATTTTACACTTTCCATTTCACTAAATTGCACACCACAGTTTGTATTTTTCTTCCACCGCTCCAAGCTTGCTCCTGTGATGGACTACAATCTCAATACAAACTAGTAGTCCATCACTGGAGCCATTTTTTTATCCCGATTAACCGGTTAATTGAACTTAATATAGCGAGACTTGAGAGCCTCCACAAATCCACCCGGCTTGATGCCACCTTTGTGGAATTATCCAACGCCCGCCGGGAATTGCTTGCTATCTTAGACTCTGGATCACAACTAGCAAGGGAGAGGGCTTGTAAAATACGCTATGAGTCAGCCAACAAATGCGGGCGTCACTTAGCCAGGACCTTACATCCCCGCCCACCACGTGCATTTATTCCCTCTATCTTTGGACCTCGCTCCACTAGACTTCACTCCGCCGTGGGTGTAACCGGAGAGTTCCACCGCTATTAATCAGGTCTATACAATCTCCCGGCCCCCACATTGGCCCCACTCCCAGGGCAAATCGCGGAATCCCTGGAACATTATGTTGAGCAGACAGCTTTGCCGACTTTAGATCCTACCGTTACACTCGCTTTGGAGGCATCCTTCTCCCAATCCGAGGTTGATTGTGCTATTCGTGCTCTTAAAACTGGTAAATGTGCGGGCCCGGATGGGTACGCCCCCAGATTTTACAAAGTTTTTTCTGATCTCTTATCACCTGTTCTGACCCGCACCTTTAATTCGGTAGACGCTATGCACCCCTTTCCCTCCACCATGCTGGAGGCAAACATCTGTGTTATTCCCAAACCCGGCAAAGATCCCTCTCCCTGTCAAAATTATAGGCCAATTTCGTTGCTTAACGTCGACATTAAACTTTTCTCCAAACTTCTGGCACTCCGTCTCTCCCCCTCTTTGCCAGCCCAAGTCGGCTTTGTACCGGGGCGTGAGGCCAGGGATAACACAGTTAAAACGATCCATCTGATCTCCCATATTCATAAACATAATACTAGGGCTTGTTTGATCTCCATTGACGCTGAAAAGGCGTTTGATCGTGTGGACTGGGGTTTCCTCCACCGTGCCCTGCTGCAAATCGGCCTGGGTCCAACTATTCTCGCAAAAATCATGTCCCTACATTCCTCCCCGACAGCTCGAGTGATGGTGAATGGCACTTTTTCCCCTCCTCTCTCCATTTCCAATGGCACTAGACAGGGGTGCCCTCTCTCTCCCCTTCTCTATGTCATAGTCATGGAACATCTGGCGCAGGCCATACGCTCCAATCCAGATATACACGATATTGTCACTCCCTCCTTCCATCATAAGATGTCTCTGTTTGCGGACGATTTACCCCGCTCTGTTAAAGGAATTCCGTAGGTTTGGTGGATTCAGTAACTTTAAAGTTAATATGTCTAAATCATCGGCCCTGAATCTCACGTTGGCCCCTCACACTCTGGCCCTCTTGCGCACAAACTACCCCTTTCAATGGCAAACCCGATCCCTCACATATCTGGGCACTTCGATTCCCTCCGTTTTGTTGGACCTTTTTATCCTGAACTACCTACCTTTACTGGGAGCTGTACGCCGCGCCTTTGACACCTTGAAGATGGAGACACTCCCTAAATTGCTGTATCTCTTCCAAACTATCCCTATCAACCTTCCCAAACATTATTTCTGTGCTCTACGCTCTTTAGCAATACGATTTATCTGGCGGAAGGGATACTCCCGTATACGCTATGGGACTCTATGCAGACACAAATCAGAGGGGGGAGTGGGCCTACCCGACTTCGAGATGTACCATCGGGCTGCACTTCTGGCCAGAATTTTAGACTGGTTCCCAGCCCCTTCCATGCAGTTCAAACCGTCAGTGCTGATAGAACAGGAAATCTGCCCGGTGGATTTGAGAGCCCTCCCTTGGACACCCATGGACACCCCTAGTGACTCCGCACCATTCCCCCAACCTTTTCCCCTCACGACTGCTACCATGAAGACATGGCACAATGTCTATAATGACTAATCCCTCACTACGGTACCTGGTCCCCTCTCGCCATTGTTTGATAACTCTTTGCTCCCAGTGGGGGTGGCTATCCCATCGATAGGGGGATATGGGAGAGGCGACTGGCCCACAGCTAGGGATTTCATCCATCCATCCACGGGACGATTTGTTGGGCCGGAGAGGAATGTGTTGAACCCTACTAGGAATTGGTTATTAGACAGACAGCTGTCTGGCTTTTGTTCGGCCCTGTATGCTTCGGGCCAAGCTCACAGACCTCTGACGCACTTCGAGGACATGCAAGTTGCTCGAACGCCGACTCGCCACACGATATCAGCAATTTATGGGCTGTTGAGAGACACCGCCCAGCGGACCCCACTGAGCTTCCAAGCTCAGTGGCGTGCGGACCTACAAAGGGAACTGACGGACTCAGACTGGGCAACCATTTTCCATTTTACACATAAATCTTCTATATCTTCCTATGCCCAGGAGAAGAATTACAAAATTATCACCAGGTGGTATAGAGACCCAGTCTTGGTACATAGGATATACCCTAATTCCCCAGACGCCTGCTGGAGATGTAATGAGGTGAGTGGCACGTACTTACACATATGGTGAACTTGCCCTAAAATTTTTCATTCTGGCAGACAGTTTTTGAGATTTTCTGGTTCCTGGAAATCCCAGAAAAATACGCTACTGCGACACTTTCTTTCTGCAGCCCGTCAAGTTATCCCCCTCTACTGGAAAAGTGCAGTCTCACCTACCATATCAATGTGGGTAAGCCATGTGAATGACATAATGCGTATGGAGGAGATGTTAGCAAATGAGAGTGTGTGGATCCATTTCTCCTCCTCCACCGATCTCCAGCCCTTCCTCTGCGCTACTCCACCTTAGACGCCTTGCAGAACTTGTTTTTGTTCATTGGCATCTTAGATGAAGATCTGCGCCCAGCCCTTCGCATCCACCCCTTCCCCCCTTTCTTGACCTTCCCCTCTTACTCTACTCATTCTTTTCCTGATCTTCTACCTAACTCTGTCCTCTAGTAGTTACTTGTAAGATTCCTAGTGATTCATGCAATTGGTTCACAGGAGATTTCTAGTACTGAAACGGCGGCCCTGGCTCTCTTTGCTCCCCTACTTACCTGAAGCCGATTAGTTCAATAGCATTTTCATGTATCTGGTCCAACAATATTGACTCTTGCTCAGCAATAGGTTTCTAGTGGCGCCTCACCTGGACCTTGGACACACACGTTTTGCTTTGATTTCATGTGAGCTACTCTGTTGCTGTTATAACTCTGTTCAGCCGGGCCCGTTGCAGAGAAAGGTACTCCCCTGTGTATTGCATTGCCTTAATTTGTATATGCTGATTTTATACCAGATTGTATGAATCTCCTGAAACTTCTAATAAAAATTGATTCAACCCTAATCTGATTCTATCTTCTTTATTTCCCCCATCTCCTTCTGTTTTTCGCCTGACTTTTAGTCTACTGTCTGCTTTGTTATTTCTTCCAGTCAAAGCTGATATTGTATAACTTTTCAGGAAACACTGTAGAATTTGATGATGGAAGTTCTCTTTTGACTTTGTCTTTATGTCATCTTAATCTGTTTGTACTTGATAAACTTTGATTAAATAAGAAAAAAAGTTCTCTAAAAATAGTATTAAGTCTACGAAAAATATAACACGGAAGCAACAGGGAGCATTATGAAGTACATACAGCAATTGAGGCATCCATAAAATCTTTACCAAACGTATCCTTCGCATCACAGAAAGGGGCAGTCTGCACCACGGATCCTTCTGCCTACGAAATTTAGTAAGAACAGACACTAAATTTCGCTCTACAAATTCTTTTGGACATACATCTTGCTGTCCGGAGCATATCTTACTATTTGCGCACACATGATAGAATATAAATTTTGGCTGGAAAACAGCTTCAAACCCCCAAACAATGATATATGTTCTGAAATCAGAGGCCCTGTAGAATAAAAAAATTCTAGTTGCAATTTTTTATTTTGATTGTTTTTTGCGCAAATGTTTATCAAACCAGTATTTTAGGAAAAAATAAACTAAATTAAAATTTAGTGCACAGAAACATAATATAATACCCTTTTTAAAAAATAAAATATGAAAGATGAGGTCACACCGGGTAAATAGATACCAAACATGTCAAGCCTTAAAATTGTGTTCGCCTCTGAAGCCCCAAAAAAATCAATACCCCAAATTTCTCATAGGGAACATGTTAAACACTTTTACCGCTCATCCGTTTAGTGCTAACAGGCCCTAGTATTATTGCTCTCACTCCAAAGTTCACGGCAATATGCAACATGTGTAGCGAAATTGTCGTTTTCGCACAATGGCGCACCGACACATGTTTGCTTGTGTATCTGCGTGCACATAGGGGGCGGCGGACTTTAAAATTTGCTTTTGCATATTTTTATTTTTATTATAAGTTACTTACATTTATTTAAATTTTAAACACTTTTTTTCTACACTAACCGTATTACTATCACATAGGGGGCTAACAAGCACTCTATGTAATAGCAAATAGGACATGACAGGTCCTCTTTATGGAGACATCTTTCAGACCCCTAATGTCATCTAGGGATCCCAAAAAAGCTGAGGAAGCAGAGATCTGCTTCCCCAGCTTCTTCTCCTGGCTCTACGAGCCGGAGACTGTAAATAGTGACACCGGAAGTGATGTAATACACATCACTTCCGGGTCCAGTAATCGGAGGAGAGATCAGCAGCTGAATCTATCTCCGATCATTGTGGGGAGACCTGCCAAGCTGGTTCCGGGCACGCATGGGGACAGCGTAGTCTGGGGAAACCGACGGTGGTGACATGGTCTTTTTAACTAATCACGCACTTCAACAATTATAGGGTTAGTGCACATTTATAAGAAATGGCTTTCTCTCACCAAAAGTACAATTTAATACACATGCAGCTAGCAAACAAACTCGTTAGGGTTACAGTAAGCTACAGTACAGCTTTCTGTGTTATAGTAAGGAGCAAAGAAATCTGTATTTTATTGTGCCCTACCACAATGCAAGGTTAGGCGTGCATAGGGGTTCTATGTCATTGATTTTGATGCACTGCTACATTTACTGGCAAAACACCTGCACAGCAGCACAGAACAACTCACATGGCATGCGCTGTGTTGCTGTGCCCTGGGTTTTATGAAAAATGTGCATGTCAGATGTTTGGTGTGTTAAGCTACTCTGCCAGTTCATTAAAAATAAATGGGCTGTCTTAGTACAGGAAACTTAATGTACAGTAATGTGTTTTATTAACGCAGGTGAGTTAACACCACACATAGTGTAAAGGGGATTGTAGGCTTTTGAGAATGTTATAGTATAACATTCACAACATTATAGTATAGCATGCAAGACATTATTTGCATAACTTCCTTTTATTATTATTATAGAGGATTTATATAGCGCCAACAGGGAGCTGGAAAGTAGAAGGTCTTTTGACGAGCGGAGGGGACAGTTAGGGATATACTTTGAGACAAGGTTTGAGATATAGCTGAGGGCAGAGTTGTGAATGGCTTTGTAAGTGGTTGTTGATGCAACCACTTACTGCTGGCAGCAGCATTCATGATAGACTGAAGGGGGGATAGCCTGTGTAGAGGTAAGCCAATGAGGAGGGAGTTGCAATAGTCAAGATGAAAGATAACAAGTGAGTGGATAAGTAATTTTGAGGTTTCATTGGTGAGGAAGGGGCGTATTTTGGAGATGTTACAAAGGTGAAGGCAGCAGGATTTGGATAGTGATTGGATGTGGGGAAGAAAGGTGAGGTCCGAGTCAAGGATGACACCAAGCACCTTGGCATGAGGGGAAGGTTGGATAGTTGTGTTATCAATCTCAAGGGAAAAGTTGGGGGGAGGTGCACGGGTGGGAGGAAATATTATGAGCTCAGTTTTTGAAAGGTTGATTTTTAAGAAGTGTTGTGACATCCAGACTGATGTGTCAGTTAGTAGATTAGTGATACGCAAGGACACTGAGGGGGTGCGTTGTGGAGTAGAAAGATAGATTTTAGTGTCGTCGGCATAGAGATGGTATTGGAAGCCATGTGAGATTATTAACTGACCAAGGGAGGAGGTGTAGATGGAGAAGAGGAGGGGTCCAAGGACAGAGCGTTGGGGGGACCCCTACAGAAGGAGGAAGAGGACTGTACGGGGTCGAGAAGGTTGAGAAGGTTGTTATCAGCGAGGCTGTAGATAAGGCGTTCTAGGAGTTTGAATGGGAATGGGAGTAAGGAGATTGGTCTGTGATTCTTGAGGTTGTTAGGGTGCAGTGAGGGTTTTTGGGGTATTGGGGTGACAGCCCCCCTCCCGCTGTCCCGCTGGTCCCGGGCTCCACTGTGCCCAGTGCAAGCCCGGGACCAGCATAGTGAGTCTGTGACAGGGGATCAGAGGGAGGTCGGTACACGATCTCCCTCCGGTCCCCTCTCCAGTGTCAGAATGCAGAAGTGATGTATATTACATCACTTCCACATTCTTGTTTCACTCTCCAGCTGCAGTCGCTGGAGAGAAGCTCATGAAGCAGATCTGTGCTTCATCAGCTTCTTTGGGGGGGTCCTAGGTGACATTAGGGGTCCTTGAGACCCCTGATGTCTCCATAAAGAGGACCTGTCACCTCCTCTTTGCTAAAGTTAAGTGAAAAAGAAAATAGAAAAAAAATGAAAGTTGCAAAAAAAATATTTAAAGTTACACATGAAAAAGATTTTTTAAAAACCACAAACATTCTTTTAAAGTCCCCACCCATACATACACGCATGAAAACATGCGTCGGGTGCACGTACGTGCAAAAACGACAATTGCGCCCATTACGCCCCACATGTTACATATCGCCGCAAACGTTGCAGTGAGAGCAATAATTCTAGGGCCATAAATCACTGATAACACTAAACTGATGAGCGGTAAAAGCTTTTAAAGTGACGCCTATTGTCAATTTTGGGTATGGTAGTTTTTTGCGATTTCGTGGGTGCGTGCAATTTTAAAGCTTGACATGTTTGGTGTCTATTTATCAGACTTGACCCCGTCTTTTATATTTTACAAACAAATTGGGTAATAATAATGATTTCCTAACATAATGTAAAAAAAAAACTTTTCATAAACATTTCAGTAATTTTTCCTTAATGTAGTAAAAAATAAAAATCCCAGTGGTGATTAAATACCACCAAAAGAAAGCTCTGTCCCCAAAAAATGGTATACAATTAATTTCAGTACAGCATTGCATGACAGAATAAAATACTGAATACTAAATGCTGAAAAATGGCCTGGACCTGGTCAGTAAGTGGTTAATAGGGGCAGATGACTGGACAGTGGTGATCTGATCCCGAATTGTATCTACAGCTGTATTTGTTTTTTAAATGGATAGCAATATCTTGGGCAGTGAGTGAGTTAGTGGGCGGTGGCGGTGGAGGACATAGTAGTGAGTTAAAAGTAAAAAAGAGTTGCCGTGGTCTGGATGGGATTGTGTTATTGAGAGTGACAAAATAAGTCTGTTTGGCATCACGGAGGAAGGAGTTATATTTTAGGAGGGCAGCTTTATACAGGGTGAAGTCTTGCAGAAGCCTAGTTTTCCGCCACAGTCGTTCAAGAGCACGGCTATGTCTTTTTAGATGTCTGGTTTCTTTATTTTTATATTTTAGTTTTTAATTTTATATTTTAATATTCCATAAAAGGTGAAAGGTACATTGCATACCTCAATGTTACAATCAAGAAATGCTATGAGAATTGCGAACAGTTAAGAACATAATAGGGTAATAAAATACAAAAATCTTAACTACATCACCTCTACAATGATCAATACAGATTCCTTATCTGGAGGATACTGAGAAGAAATAAATACACCTTTCAACTTTGTCAGGCAGAAGCAGACAGAGATATCAACTCAATCAAACAGCAAGGTCACAAGGCGCCCGGGGGCAAGTCTTTCATTAGCGCCCCCCCAGAAGCCAAACCATAGTTCAGTCATGATACACACGATCCATGCAGTCTGAAGGATGGAGGAAGGAACAAAGACTGATAGAAGGGGGATCCGGTAACCTGCAATGTCAGCGTTTACCAGGGCCCCCAAAGTGGCAAAATGCTAGGGCCTCGTCACAGCTGCAACTTCTGTGACCCTGGTAGTTCTGCCACTGTATGGAGGACTACAAATCCCACTAATACATTGTACAGCAATGCAGAATATCACCAGCTATAGAGGACTACAAATCTGAGCAATACGATATACAGCAATGGAGAATATCATTATCTATAGAGGACTACAAATCTCAGCAATACATTAAACAACAATGTAAAACCCCATTATCTATAGAGGACTGGTGCTGGGTCCTGTACCCTGGTCCACGGTGTCAGGGAGCTCTGGGCCAGTTCCTGGACACACTGGTAGCACACAGCCCACACCTGCTCTTCATTGATGGGCTGCTCCTAGGTATTCATGAAAATGTCCCCACATCCCCCTGCAAAAGTTGCCCTTTTGCCACTCTTCCCCCCGGGATCTGCCACTGACCTGACCTCCAATCCCAGCTATGGGGTACAGAGCTCATCTGATCTCCCATCCCAGCTATGGGGTACAGAGCTCCCCTGACCTTTAATTTCACCTATGAGGTACAGAACTCACCTGACCTCCCATGCCAGCTATAGGGTATAGACCTCACCTGACTACTCCCCCTGCGATCCTCCTGCTGCTGCCACCGATGTTAGCCTTGGGCGGCTCTCTACTTGTCACTGTGCCAACGTCTCTCTTCTCCCCCCACCGCCTACGTGTCCACTGAGCCCTCGGCTCTCTCCCTGCCACTGTGCCACCTCTTTCCTCTTCCACCACCATCTCTGTGCCCACTGACCCCCACTGGCTCTTCCACTGTCACTGTACACAACTCTCTCCTCTCC
>NW_017307204.1:191111-196407 GCF_000935625.1 Nanorana parkeri
CCCGCCTCTCTTGCCACCTCTGTGTACTCTGAACCCACTACCCAGGGGTGGACTGGGCCAGGGGGCAGGGTTGCAATTGCTCCCTGGGCCTCTCTGATGCCACCACGAACGGCCCCTTGACCCCCGCTGCCACTTGCACCCGGCCGCCAGCCGCATCCGACGCGGCTCTGAATGGTGCGGCCGCTGCTCGTCAAGGAGGATAAATTTCGCTCTACAAATTCTTTTGGACATACATCTTGCTGTCCGGAGCATATCTTACTATTTGCGCACACATGATAGAATATAAATTTTGGCTGGAAAACAGCTTCAAACCCCCAAACAATGATATATGTTCTGAAATCAGAGGCCCTGTAGAATAAAAAAATTCTAGTTGCAATTTTTTATTTTGATTGTTTTTTGCGCAAATGTTTATCAAACCAGTATTTTAGGAAAAAATAAACTAAATTAAAATTTAGTGCACAGAAACATAATATAATACCCTTTTTAAAAAATAAAATATGAAAGATGAGGTCACACCGGGTAAATAGATACCAAACATGTCAAGCCTTAAAATTGTGTTCGCCTCTGAAGCCCCAAAAAAATCAATACCCCAAATTTCTCATAGGGAACATGTTAAACACTTTTACCGCTCATCCGTTTAGTGCTAACAGGCCCTAGTATTATTGCTCTCACTCCAAAGTTCACGGCAATATGCAACATGTGTAGCGAAATTGTCGTTTTCGCACAATGGCGCACCGACACATGTTTGCTTGTGTATCTGCGTGCACATAGGGGGCGGCGGACTTTAAAATTTGCTTTTGCATATTTTTATTTTTATTATAAGTTACTTACATTTATTTAAATTTTAAACACTTTTTTTCTACACTAACCGTATTACTATCACATAGGGGGCTAACAAGCACTCTATGTAATAGCAAATAGGACATGACAGGTCCTCTTTATGGAGACATCTTTCAGACCCCTAATGTCATCTAGGGATCCCAAAAAAGCTGAGGAAGCAGAGATCTGCTTCCCCAGCTTCTTCTCCTGGCTCTACGAGCCGGAGACTGTAAATAGTGACACCGGAAGTGATGTAATACACATCACTTCCGGGTCCAGTAATCGGAGGAGAGATCAGCAGCTGAATCTATCTCCGATCATTGTGGGGAGACCTGCCAAGCTGGTTCCGGGCACGCATGGGGACAGCGTAGTCTGGGGAAACCGACGGTGGTGACATGGTCTTTTTAACTAATCACGCACTTCAACAATTATAGGGTTAGTGCACATTTATAAGAAATGGCTTTCTCTCACCAAAAGTACAATTTAATACACATGCAGCTAGCAAACAAACTCGTTAGGGTTACAGTAAGCTACAGTACAGCTTTCTGTGTTATAGTAAGGAGCAAAGAAATCTGTATTTTATTGTGCCCTACCACAATGCAAGGTTAGGCGTGCATAGGGGTTCTATGTCATTGATTTTGATGCACTGCTACATTTACTGGCAAAACACCTGCACAGCAGCACAGAACAACTCACATGGCATGCGCTGTGTTGCTGTGCCCTGGGTTTTATGAAAAATGTGCATGTCAGATGTTTGGTGTGTTAAGCTACTCTGCCAGTTCATTAAAAATAAATGGGCTGTCTTAGTACAGGAAACTTAATGTACAGTAATGTGTTTTATTAACGCAGGTGAGTTAACACCACACATAGTGTAAAGGGGATTGTAGGCTTTTGAGAATGTTATAGTATAACATTCACAACATTATAGTATAGCATGCAAGACATTATTTGCATAACTTCCTTTTATTATTATTATAGAGGATTTATATAGCGCCAACAGGGAGCTGGAAAGTAGAAGGTCTTTTGACGAGCGGAGGGGACAGTTAGGGATATACTTTGAGACAAGGTTTGAGATATAGCTGAGGGCAGAGTTGTGAATGGCTTTGTAAGTGGTTGTTGATGCAACCACTTACTGCTGGCAGCAGCATTCATGATAGACTGAAGGGGGGATAGCCTGTGTAGAGGTAAGCCAATGAGGAGGGAGTTGCAATAGTCAAGATGAAAGATAACAAGTGAGTGGATAAGTAATTTTGAGGTTTCATTGGTGAGGAAGGGGCGTATTTTGGAGATGTTACAAAGGTGAAGGCAGCAGGATTTGGATAGTGATTGGATGTGGGGAAGAAAGGTGAGGTCCGAGTCAAGGATGACACCAAGCACCTTGGCATGAGGGGAAGGTTGGATAGTTGTGTTATCAATCTCAAGGGAAAAGTTGGGGGGAGGTGCACGGGTGGGAGGAAATATTATGAGCTCAGTTTTTGAAAGGTTGATTTTTAAGAAGTGTTGTGACATCCAGACTGATGTGTCAGTTAGTAGATTAGTGATACGCAAGGACACTGAGGGGGTGCGTTGTGGAGTAGAAAGATAGATTTTAGTGTCGTCGGCATAGAGATGGTATTGGAAGCCATGTGAGATTATTAACTGACCAAGGGAGGAGGTGTAGATGGAGAAGAGGAGGGGTCCAAGGACAGAGCGTTGGGGGGACCCCTACAGAAGGAGGAAGAGGACTGTACGGGGTCGAGAAGGTTGAGAAGGTTGTTATCAGCGAGGCTGTAGATAAGGCGTTCTAGGAGTTTGAATGGGAATGGGAGTAAGGAGATTGGTCTGTGATTCTTGAGGTTGTTAGGGTGCAGTGAGGGTTTTTGGGGTATTGGGGTGACAGCCCCCCTCCCGCTGTCCCGCTGGTCCCGGGCTCCACTGTGCCCAGTGCAAGCCCGGGACCAGCATAGTGAGTCTGTGACAGGGGATCAGAGGGAGGTCGGTACACGATCTCCCTCCGGTCCCCTCTCCAGTGTCAGAATGCAGAAGTGATGTATATTACATCACTTCCACATTCTTGTTTCACTCTCCAGCTGCAGTCGCTGGAGAGAAGCTCATGAAGCAGATCTGTGCTTCATCAGCTTCTTTGGGGGGGTCCTAGGTGACATTAGGGGTCCTTGAGACCCCTGATGTCTCCATAAAGAGGACCTGTCACCTCCTCTTTGCTAAAGTTAAGTGAAAAAGAAAATAGAAAAAAAATGAAAGTTGCAAAAAAAATATTTAAAGTTACACATGAAAAAGATTTTTTAAAAACCACAAACATTCTTTTAAAGTCCCCACCCATACATACACGCATGAAAACATGCGTCGGGTGCACGTACGTGCAAAAACGACAATTGCGCCCATTACGCCCCACATGTTACATATCGCCGCAAACGTTGCAGTGAGAGCAATAATTCTAGGGCCATAAATCACTGATAACACTAAACTGATGAGCGGTAAAAGCTTTTAAAGTGACGCCTATTGTCAATTTTGGGTATGGTAGTTTTTTGCGATTTCGTGGGTGCGTGCAATTTTAAAGCTTGACATGTTTGGTGTCTATTTATCAGACTTGACCCCGTCTTTTATATTTTACAAACAAATTGGGTAATAATAATGATTTCCTAACATAATGTAAAAAAAAAACTTTTCATAAACATTTCAGTAATTTTTCCTTAATGTAGTAAAAAATAAAAATCCCAGTGGTGATTAAATACCACCAAAAGAAAGCTCTGTCCCCAAAAAATGGTATACAATTAATTTCAGTACAGCATTGCATGACAGAATAAAATACTGAATACTAAATGCTGAAAAATGGCCTGGACCTGGTCAGTAAGTGGTTAATAGGGGCAGATGACTGGACAGTGGTGATCTGATCCCGAATTGTATCTACAGCTGTATTTGTTTTTTAAATGGATAGCAATATCTTGGGCAGTGAGTGAGTTAGTGGGCGGTGGCGGTGGAGGACATAGTAGTGAGTTAAAAGTAAAAAAGAGTTGCCGTGGTCTGGATGGGATTGTGTTATTGAGAGTGACAAAATAAGTCTGTTTGGCATCACGGAGGAAGGAGTTATATTTTAGGAGGGCAGCTTTATACAGGGTGAAGTCTTGCAGAAGCCTAGTTTTCCGCCACAGTCGTTCAAGAGCACGGCTATGTCTTTTTAGATGTCTGGTTTCTTTATTTTTATATTTTAGTTTTTAATTTTATATTTTAATATTCCATAAAAGGTGAAAGGTACATTGCATACCTCAATGTTACAATCAAGAAATGCTATGAGAATTGCGAACAGTTAAGAACATAATAGGGTAATAAAATACAAAAATCTTAACTACATCACCTCTACAATGATCAATACAGATTCCTTATCTGGAGGATACTGAGAAGAAATAAATACACCTTTCAACTTTGTCAGGCAGAAGCAGACAGAGATATCAACTCAATCAAACAGCAAGGTCACAAGGCGCCCGGGGGCAAGTCTTTCATTAGCGCCCCCCCAGAAGCCAAACCATAGTTCAGTCATGATACACACGATCCATGCAGTCTGAAGGATGGAGGAAGGAACAAAGACTGATAGAAGGGGGATCCGGTAACCTGCAATGTCAGCGTTTACCAGGGCCCCCAAAGTGGCAAAATGCTAGGGCCTCGTCACAGCTGCAACTTCTGTGACCCTGGTAGTTCTGCCACTGTATGGAGGACTACAAATCCCACTAATACATTGTACAGCAATGCAGAATATCACCAGCTATAGAGGACTACAAATCTGAGCAATACGATATACAGCAATGGAGAATATCATTATCTATAGAGGACTACAAATCTCAGCAATACATTAAACAACAATGTAAAACCCCATTATCTATAGAGGACTGGTGCTGGGTCCTGTACCCTGGTCCACGGTGTCAGGGAGCTCTGGGCCAGTTCCTGGACACACTGGTAGCACACAGCCCACACCTGCTCTTCATTGATGGGCTGCTCCTAGGTATTCATGAAAATGTCCCCACATCCCCCTGCAAAAGTTGCCCTTTTGCCACTCTTCCCCCCGGGATCTGCCACTGACCTGACCTCCAATCCCAGCTATGGGGTACAGAGCTCATCTGATCTCCCATCCCAGCTATGGGGAACAGAGCTCCCCTGACCTTTAATTTCACCTATGAGGTACAGAACTCACCTGACCTCCCATGCCAGCTATAGGGTATAGACCTCACCTGACTACTCCCCCTGCGATCCTCCTGCTGCTGCCACCGATGTTAGCCTTGGGCGGCTCTCTACTTGTCACTGTGCCAACGTCTCTCTTCTCCCCCCACCGCCTACGTGTCCACTGAGCCCTCGGCTCTCTCCCTGCCACTGTGCCACCTCTTTCCTCTTCCACCACCATCTCTGTGCCCACTGACCCCCACTGGCTCTTCCACTGTCACTGTACACAAATCTCCCCTCTCTCACCACCACCTCTGTGTCCAGTGAC
>NW_017307204.1:197486-219934 GCF_000935625.1 Nanorana parkeri
CCCGCCTCACCCTTGCTGCTGCCAGACCCGCCCGCCTGCATCCACACGCCGCACCTCCTCCCTGCCTCGCGCGCACCGCCCACATCCACGATCAGCACAGGGACGCGGGGAGAAGAAGTAAGGAGGAGCAGGTGTGGGGGGATGACAGCCGCCGATAGACAGGCCCGATCTCAGAAGCAAGTTGCTGGAAGACTGAGGTAAGCCTGCACTTTCCCACACATGGTGCTCTATAATGTATTGCTGGGATTGTGGTATTTGTATTCCTCTATAGGTATATTGCGCTGTACTGTACATTATACCATCAGCTATAGAGGACTACAAGTCCCAGCAATACATTATACATTGCATGTATAATGTATTGCTGGGATTTGTTGTATTCCTATATAGCTGGTGGTATTCTGCATTGCACTGTTTAGGGGACTACAAATCCCAGCAATAATACATTATCCCGCACTGACCAGCAGAGAGACCACCTGAGAGCCTAATTAGGGAGCCACCTCTGCTGCACACACACGCACCCGTGAAACTCTCTGTACTCCTGGTGAGAGCCCGCACAGCCCAACTGAGACCCTTTAGACATCAGGCAGAGAACCCAGAGCAACAGAGTATGTAGCTTCATATTATTCTGCATTGCTGTGTAATGTATTGCTTGGATTTGTAGTCCTCTATAGCTGATGCTGTTCTGCATTGCTGTATAATGGTATTGCCGGAAATTGTAGTTCTCTATAGCTGATGCTGTTCTGCATTGCTGTATAATGGTATTGCCGGAAATATCAACTCCCCCCATGGGACCTTCCACTCCCCCCCTGGGACCTTCCACTTCCCTCCTGAGACCTTCCGCACCCCTCCTTAAACCCTCTGCACCCAGGACCAGATTTGCTCTCCCTGTTGCCCCTGAAGGCCAGGTTCTTCAATGCGCGGGGAAGTGTGTGTGTGTGGGATGCTGGTGATATAGTGCTCACTTTTATGCATTGCTGGTGGTATTCGGCATTGCAATATGATGATTATACAGCAATGCAGAATAGCTCCAACTATGTAGGACTACAAGTCCCAGTAATGCATTATATCATTATGCATTATATCAAAAGCCTCTATGAAAGATATTCTGTCTTTGAAATTAACCCTGAAAATATCAATGATATTTAGTTGTGGTCGTTTTTCTTTTGCACACTTTTCTAGCAGATGAGGAGATGTTGTTAGTTGTATAATGGTGCAAAAAACACATGTTTTAATCTGCCCTAAAAAAAGCTCAGATGCTTCGTTTCATTTTGGACTTGTTATGCTCATGTTGAGGGTTGTGCTTCAAGAGTGTGCTAGTTTCAGAATCTGAATTGTTGGAGATATTACAAATAATGCTAAAGAATTATCTTAGCAGGCAATGTGTGCAGGAGAAGAATGCAGAGCCTAAAACCTTTATTCTAGATGAAGGTCTGCATAGATCGCATGGGAGGACCCTAATGAAAAAAAAAGTTTGGGGTTCTCCCTAAAATTCCATACTAGATCCTTAATGAGGGTCTGATATGACAAGATTTGAAGCAAAAAACTGTTATGAGGTGGAGTGAAGAACTATGTTTTACATGCCTCAGATACTACCTCACGTATTCTGAAACCAAAGGCAGGGAGCATAATTTCAACCCCTGAACTCTAATTATTTGCAGTGTGGGGAAATGGGAAACCAATAGGACCATTTGTTTCCCTACCAACCAACCACATTCTCAATCCCCCAATTGCCATAGCTGCTAATAAAGTTAAGCAATCCCCCGTTTGTATCATGTCTGGAACACCTAAAGGGAGGAGCGGAGGTTCTTCATGCACAGCAAGTTGATGGCAAGCGGTTTCTGCATCCAGAGGACAAAGTGGTTGTGGGGCCCCACCATTAAGAGGAAGGGCGTGTCTGCCTTTTCTTTCTGGCAGTTGCCATGCTTCACAACCAGAGCAAGTGGTGGAGGTGGTGGAGTGGATAACCAAACTTTCCTCATCCTCCTCCCAGGTGTAGAGCACCGCATTTTCATCAGCAGCTACAAATACACCCTCTTATTCATCTTCCCCTACAGCTAATCTTGACTTTGCCCCCCAAAACTGGAGGAGTCGGCGGAATCATTTCAGCAAACCAGGAGCCTAGAGGCAGGAGACAGGCAGGGAGAACCAATTGCCATTGATGAGAACCAATTGCCATTGATGTTCCTGCAGCTGCAGTTTACTGCCAAGTGGGCTCAAGCAATGAAGAGGGTGGGGATTATGAGGTGACAAACTGTACTTTGATGCCAGAGATTGTTGAGGAAGAAATGAGGGATGGGCACAACATCAGCAAGACAGGATGTTGTCTAGAGGCAGCTTACAGAGGAGTGGAGAGAGCAGCCCTACTATTCCTCTGCATGGTACTGCACTATTTGGTGCAGGCCACTGTTATCCCCAGGTCCGCTCATGCTCTAGACAGCGAGTCAATAAATTGCTGAAGTGCAGGAAAGACCTTAGCAGAGCATTTGTCTGCAGGAACAGAGAATAGCCACTAAGCATTTAGAGGAGGCAGAAGGATCTTCTACTTTATGTGTCTCAAAAACACCTAGATAAGATTTTCTATGGCTTATTTCTCCCAAGTGGGCAAGAACCGCTGTAAGAGTTGTGTGTCTGAGGCGATGGTTTTGCTAAGGCAGGTGTGGCCACATGTGCTGAATCAGTCAAAGTGTGAAAACAGTTGCCAAAAGGGGATGTTTCTTGCAAACCTTATAGTTTAGGCAGTTGGCTGAGACCTAGTCTAATGCCCTTAACAACTAAGACGCAAAGAACCAGAGGTAACAATTGTAAACCAGAAATGCAAGTTGCATTTATACCTAAAAGCTCCAATCATGGATCAGAGTAATTCAGCCCAAGTCCTGAGAAAATGTACACACATTAGAACCAGAAAAAGAATCTGCTGTGAGACTTCGCCAGTCGAGTTGCAGGTGCTATCCCTTTGAGGTTGAAGCAGTGGCAGACACTGGTGAACATAGCCTTGCTGTTTCCCCTTGGAGAGAGGCTGTTTATAACAGGCAGAGTGAAGTTTGGAGTCCACATCCTACTGCTGTGCTGTACTCCAAAGCAGACCCCGTGCTCTTTCTGTGAAGTATGCAGCATAATTAAGGGCCAGAGGAACAGTCCTGAAATAAGGGCTGTGAGGACTGGCAGGAAAACAGCTCAGCAAAGCCAGTGTAAATTAAATGTACAATAAAAAGACTTTTCAAAGCAAAAAGACACTCCTCGGTAGATACAGTACACCCCTTACTTAATTCTCCGGCAAGTCTTTAGTGCCAGCCTGTGATTAGAAGTGCAGCCTGGCACTGGGACCTGGTAGGGGTCTGACTAATGGTCATCCATTATGCACGGCTGTTGCAGTAAAATTTTGAATTATGTTGTTTGGTAAGACGCCAAATATTGACTGTCGGCTTTACAATAGAAGTGATTCTGGCGACTCAGCTATCGCTAGATCGCTTCTACGGGGCGGTAAACGGGCCCGCCCCACGCCCGATACTCCCGCCGTGTTTCTTGGGCTCCGCTGCCCCTCCTACAGGCCTGGGACCACCTGGGGAGGAAATTGGCGAACGTCCATTCCCCCGATCTCCTCCCCGTTCTATGGGACCGGGAGCCATGCAGATTACATCACTTCCGGTCCCTTAGCTGTCATTGCTGGGCTCCTTAAGGCCAGCAATAAGCTACTGAAGTGTGATCTGCACTTCAATAGCTTATATAAAGTGTAAAGGTGATACTAGGAGTCTTTTGGACCCCCAGCACCCCCTAAAGAGTACCTTTTACTACCAATATGCTATCACATAGGGGGCTTCTAAGCCCCCCTATGTGATAGCAATTAAAGTAAAGTTAACAAAAGCAGTTTTTAAAATTAATATTAAATTAAATAAATGTAAAAATATATATTTTTTAATGTTTTAAAGTCCCCCGCAAGCACGAGTGTCTTCACGTAAACACGCGCCAGCTGCGCCTACGTATGAAAATGACAATTGCGCTATACATGTTGAGTAATGCCACGCACAGAGGAGTGAGAGCAATAATTCCAGGGCCAATATTTATGCGTATCTCTAAACTGATGACCTGTGGGTGCTTTTAAAGCATCTATGGACTTTTTGGGGTACTGAATTTTGTTGCAGTTTTATGGATGCACACAATTTTTGACCTGGGCATGTTGGGTATCTATTTACTTGTTGTAACCTCATTTTTTATATTTAATTTTTTTTTAAATGGTTATTATATTGTGTTTTGGGGCATTTAAGAGCATTTTTCACTAAATTGTTCATTTTAATAAGGAGTTGCTCTAATATCGTGCAACATATAAATTTGCAGCTGCCACCATTTTATTCTGTAGGGTCTTGGCTTTCAGAAAATATATAATGTTTGGGGGTTTTAAGTAATTTCAGGCCTAAAATGTGGATTATAACATGTAAACAAAAAAATAAAAAAAGGCCTCTGTTAAAGGTAAAAGGTAATTCCCTAGATCCTAAATAAAGATGCTAGGCTTCCTGGAAAAATAAGTAGATTTCGGCCATTCATCACAATTCAAGACTTTTTCAGAAGAATTTAAACTTACAGATCATGGTGTTATTTGGCCAGTTTGGAAAAGTTTTTAAAATAAAGCATTACATTAACAATATATAGAAGTCCCCATTTCCATAGAGATAGTATAGCATTTACAAACTGAGCACACTCCGGGGTCATTCAATACCTTTTACAATTTAGAAAAACTACTTTTGAGAAGAACAAAAAAACAATTAGATTTAAAACACATCCTGTTTTTATGGCTTTGGGGGACAATTAACAAAACATGTGCAAGGATACAAAAAGGGAGAAAAAATAGGGAAATACAAGAGATTTATAGGTAATGTAAAATATTTTCAAACAAGAATGGTGTATATATGGTTTCATTAAGAAAACTGACTTGGACAAATACCTCAAATAAATAATAAATCAGATACATCAACATCAAAGGAGTCAGAGCATGAAGAAACAGAAGTAGAAGTTGTTGAGGTATTTCGTGGCTCAGCTTCAAAGAACAATAAGAATCTTTTCAGAGAACGGTGTAGAAATAATGGCAGAGGCATTATGGACCACAAAGGCTTTTAAATTCTGACCCCATTACATTTTATAGAACAGAGAATAATAAACAAATACAGTCACACAAAGAGTAAAAGTACAAGAACTCAGACGGGGACAAATACCTATCACTAAAGAAGAGGGATGGAAATATACAGCTAGAGTAGAATAAAATGATAGTAGTTAATCTATTAAGTAGTTAATCAGTTTTCATCGATCAATTATTAGAAAAAGGGGCATCCTTTGTACCAACTGTTGATTTTATCCTGTTTGAATGGGTCAAAGATTTGAATCTGTTTGCTAGAACATTAGCTTTAAAAATAATAGTACATACATGAAGAAAAAAACAATACCATTGACATCACAAGAAGAAATTACCAGTTTGAGGATTTTGAAATCCTTGCAAGGAGAGAATGATGAAGAAATATCTAAAAGCATGGACCCCTTTACAAATTTACATTAGAAGAAAGATTTCACACACTTTTCCATCAGAGGGCAATATCCAATTGTTTGTAAAAATAGTAGAGAAGAGAAACCTTGTTATACAAAGCTCAGAAAAAAACGGAGACCCAACTTTCTGACACTGGGCCCTACATTACACCCCAGAATTCTTTGGTAGTCTTCAGATTTTATAATGCCATGCATACAGTCAAGACATCCAGCGCCTGAAGCAGCAAAGCAACCCCAAAACATCAGTGAACCTCAACCATGTTGGACTGTATTTTTTTCTTTAAAGGCCTCATTTATTTTTCGGAAAACAGTAGAATGATGGGCTTTACCAAAAAGCTGTAATTTTGTTTCATCTGTCCACAGCACATTCTCATACACGCACAGGTCCACCCAGTCTCCCTAGCTTACAAGAACTGGAGTGGCTCCTCAGGCTTGGGTCCAGTGTGGGCTGCTGTGCTGTGACGGAGCTCCATCCATATGTGCATTGTGTGGTCTCTAGAGGTTTCGGGAGCCAGAATGTGATGCCTTTTGGGTCACGACGCACCAGTTGAGAACCGAGGCTTTAATAAGTATAAAAAAAAATATATAAGAAAAACCCATAAAAAATGGTCTATCGATGCAATCCAAAGGTCAGTCACGTTGTCCAGCAATGTAGATCCTCATCAATCATGATGAATGACTCCTGCTGACTCACTGAAATAAAAAAGTTCTGCCGACATGTCCAATGCTTCCGAACTCCCGCCGCAAATGACAGATCTGAGCCAAATATAAACAAATGGGTGCAGCAAGTTGTGTTGTCATGACTCACTCCGCCTATTTGTTTTCATTACATGTCAGCTCTCTGTCCTCAAATGAAATGGGGCACACAGATGCAGATGAGCCCCCCTGCCCGCAGACGCCCACAACCCTCGGTCCAGGTTTGTGGGGCAGAGGCCCTTGTCCTCATCGCCATGGGGACAATGTGTATTTCAGGGGGTCTCTCTCTCTCTCTCTCTCTCTCTCTCTCTCTCTCTCTCTCTCTCTCTCTCTCAATACCACGGTGCTAGGTGGCCTAAAAGTCACCCAGGATTCTCAGCCATAGGGGCTGAGTGGCTCCAGGAAGCAATTGCTTGTACCAGGAAAGAGCTGGCTTCAATACTCACCTTCCCTCCAAAGCTACTTCCCCAGTACCTCTTTTTGTACCTTCTCTCTTCTGGGTTAAATAATGACTAGCACCGGTATATTGCTACAGAAAGGAGGAATGTCCACCGGCGAGGAAGACAGAGGAGGAAGAAGACCCAGAAACTTGATGTGACCAGATAGAAGACATCAGAAAAAAGGTAAGTAAAAAACCCAAAAAAAATAACATACCACTAGGGAGCACCTCAACTGGGGAAGGGGGCTTTGGAGGCGGAGAGCACAGAGACTGGAATTGGACTTTAAAGTGTGTTTAAGAAGAGAAAAAGTATAACATTATGACACACATACATCTTTTGCACTTTTTGTCTTTTATTATTTCTAAAGGTAGCAACACCATCACATTTGGTGTTTTTCTTATTGCCACACAGTGGCCAGGGTCCAGGGTAATTTTTTTGGCTTGTCTTTTCAAATCATGGCTCACTTTTTTATCCTGATAATTTTGCACTCTACCAAGCAATTGTTTGGGCTCTGCTACTTAATCCTGTGCCTGTAACATGTCATAGTGCAAAATTACCAGGAAAAAAAAGCATGCCATCAAAGCGAAAAGCCAAAACAATTAGATTGAAACCTGTGTAATAGGTGAGAGAAAGGAAGCCACACAATGTATCAAAATATGATGCCCTTAACTAGCATTTTTGGGATGATGCACCCAATTTTGCAGCTCAGTCACAACCAGTAGAAAACTCTTTAGCCAATGCTACTCATCCTACTGAACTGTCCAATAGAATTTGCTGAAATTTGCACACACTAACAGTTTACCTAGACATCTAGCTGATGATGTACCTGGCAATTTATATCTTAGAATTATGAAGCATATACACAGGAGATAAATGTTATGTATTCGAGCTATGCATTGTCAACTTTTTTATGTATGCAATCAAATTTTATTTAAAAAGCAACTGGTGGGAAAGGAACGGAGCAAAGAAAATAATGGAGGGTCACTAGCAAGAGTGTTGTACAAATGATTCATTGGAGACACCAAATAAAATACAGTACAATGGTGTCTGGTAAGTTTAAATAAATGCACAACTACTGTATGTGGGTTTATACATTCCATCTTTTTCATCCTCTTCTCCTACCAATCAAGAATGTCACTGTCACTTGTAAACAGAACCAACAGAGGAAGAAGTTTTCCACTACACACTTCCTCTGCAGCTCTGACAGATGACATAATCTTATGCAGGGCCTGGCAAAGCCCATAAGTAGTGGACTGTGCCAAAATCTGCTTGTGACAGCAACATTTGGGCTTGCTGTCCCCACATGCTGACAAGAATGTGGATGGGGCCAGATGGCACAGTGCAGCTGCACAGGGGACAAAAGCATATGTGGGTCCTGCACTGCACTGATGGAGGTCTGAAAATGGCTGGGATCATTAATTTGGCATCAGAGACATGAGTGAGGTGGACAGAGCAGGGCACTGAGCAGGAGCAGGTCCTTCTATTAAGGTAATCAAACAACACTGCCAATACACATATATTTTTCCCTAACCCTGTCGCAGTCTGTTGTACAATCCCTGACCTGCAAGGTCTCATTCAGTATGCCGTACTCAACATTCCCTACTCCATACCCCATGCTATACATTCCCTATTCTGTACCACCATACTCCAAGTGCTTTGATGAACATTATTTATTCTATACCGCCTTACTCCATGTGCTTTCTGTACATTACCTATTCTGTACCACCTTACTCCATGTGCCATGTTGTACATGCCCTATTCTGTACTGACCTACTCTGTATCCCATGCTGAACATTCCCTATTCATTACCACCTTAATCTGCATGTCATGCTATACATTCCCTATTCCATGCCACCTTATGCCATGGGCCATGCTATACATTCCATATTATGCACTGGCTCATTCTATACACTTTGTTGTACATGTTATATTATACCTCATTCAGTATGCTATACAATCCGTATTCTGCGCTATCTCACTCTGTGCGCTATATTGTCAATTCCCTATTTCACAGTGCCAAATTCTGTACTCTTGCTGTACATTTTATATCGGATGCTGACCCTTTCTGTACGCTGGACTGCACATTTTATGTTCCACGCCATCCCTTTGTATGCACTATGCTGTACATGTTATACTCCACAGTGTCCCATTCTATACTCTATGCCAGGGCTCAAAATTTCTCGCCCCCTCGCAATTGGTGAGTCAAAGACTGAGTGCCCGACTCCTGGATGAGTTTGCGGCGGCTTCTTGTGTGCCGTAGCTCACCTCCGTGTGCCTTGCCCATGTTAAAGATGGCCACTGCATTACGAACCTTGGTAAAGATGGCTGCCACATTATAAACCTTATTAAATATGGCCGCCGCATTGTAAACCTCACTAAAGATGGCCGCCACATTATAAACATTATTGAAGATGGCCGCCGCAATGTGGCCATCTTTAACAGGAAAATGCACAGGGGAATCCCAAAGGAGGACTAACTGATCGTGGGCTAGAGGGGAGCTACTTATGCAGTGCCAGCAAGTAATTACCCAGATAGCAAGAAATTGTGCTGCAAGTTTGAAAATGACTTGCTAAACTATTGCAGACTTGCCAAGCTTCACAATTTTGTTGTACAATTACAGCAAGTCTGCATTGCAAGTCTCCAGACCAGCGAGCTTGCAGAGCTCTTGCTAAGACCTGCAGGACTCTTGCTGTAGACTTGCCAAGCAAATTTGCTACAAATTCAAAAAGTGTCAACTAGAACTTGTGCTGCAAGTGTTCTGCAAGTCTACAACTTGCCAGGAATATGTGCAGCAAGTTAACAAAATTACAATTTAACCCCGACACAAGTTTGTGGCAAGTTATCCTTGCTATCTGGGTAGATGGGGGGCATAGAGATGGGTCTGGGTGCCCGGTGTGTATGTTATGCCCTGTGTGTTGTGCAGTCTGTGTATGTGTAATGCTGTGTGTGTTGTGCTGTGTTTATAATGCCCAGTGCACTGTGTGTTGTGCTGGGTGTTTGTGTTATGTCCCGTGTGTATGTATTACGCCCTGTGCATTGTGCTGTGTATGTAATATGCCCTGTGCATTGTGCTTTGTGTGTGTATTATGCCCTGTGTGTTGCATTGTGTGTGTGTATTATGCCCTTTGTGTTGCGTTGTGTATTATGCCCTGTGCATTGCATTGTGTATTATGCCCTGTGCATTGCATTGTGTATTATGCCCTGTGCATTGTGCTCTGTGTGTGTATGTGTTATGCCCTGTGTGTTGCACTGTCTGTGCGTGTATGTTATGCCCTGTGTATTGTGCTGTCTGTGTTATGCCCTGTGCATTGCTGTGTCTGTGTTATGCCCTGTGCGTTGCGCTGTCTGTGTTATGCCCTGTGCATTGCACTGTCTGTGTTATGCCCTGTGCGTGTCTGTGTTATGCCCTGTGCATTGCGTTGTCTGTGTGTGTCTGTGTTATGCCCTGTGCGTTGCACTGTCTGTGTGTGTCTGTGTTATGCCCTGTGCGTTGCACTGTCTGTGTGTGTCTGTGTTATGCCCTGTGTGTTGCGCTGTCTGTGTTATGATCTGTGTGCTGTGCAGTGTGTATTATGCCCTGTGGTTTGAGGTGTGTGTGTGTGTGTGTGTAATGCCCTGTGTTTGTGTGATATGATTTGTGTTGTGCTGTATATGTTATGGAGGGAAATACAACTGAGTTGATGGAGCCCTGTACTTAAGTATAGGGTTTATCAATTCGGATGGAATTCACGCCATATTGAGTGTGAAGGGGGCTTACTTGTCTGTTGGGTTTATTTTTATCTCCTCCTTTTTTTGTTTTAAATAGTGGAAGTTAAGGTGGGAGAGGCAATGTTAAAGGAGGGGAGGCGGATGGGGTGGGTTCAGGCAGAGCACCCGGATGTGAGTAACTTTTAAGGCCTGGCTAGTAGCTCAGGACCTGAAATGTTGAGCCCTGCTCTATGCTGTACATTTTATGTTTAACACTCACTCATTCTGTACTGTTTTGTGCTGTACAATTTGTATTCCACACAATGCCATTCTGTACTTGGTGCTGTACATTCCTGTTATATTCTCAACACTATTCATTTGATATTTCTTGCAGTATTGCTGCTAGTATTTGATATTTCCTGTTGTGTCAATTACCTGGTCCCCCCCATGTGCACAGTGGCTTCTCCTCCTGCAGGACACAGTAGTGCCATAGGTATGAGCAGGAGAAATCACAGTGATCAGAGAGGGATCAGGTATTGGACACACCTGAAAGCTTTTGATTTTGATAGTGGCTGGAGATCTGCAATACAGTCAAGTTGCAAGCCAGAGTATGCCAGAAAGGTAATTATTAGGGATGCACTTATATTGTTTTTTTTGGCACCAAGTACCAATATATTTATTTGGGTATTCGCGGATACCGAATACTGATAACGGCATCCCAAGGTAACGTGGGAAGCACACCAGATTCACGCTCTCTCACAACACTGCAAGGCAGCCTGGCTTCCTGACCAATCAGGAAGCCGCATGGCACATCATGACCCGCCTCACGGCTTCCTCATTGGCCAGGAAGCCAGGCTGCCTCACAGTGTCGCTAGGCAGCATGAAGCAGGCTTTCTAGCCATCAGGAAGCTGGGAGGCGGGTCATGACGTGCCATCCAGCTTCCTGATTGCTCAGGAAGCCAGGCTGCCTCAATATGTTAAGTTAGAAACATGGTCACTTTAAAAATCTTTAACAGGAAAATGCACAGGGGAATCCCAAAGGAGGACTAACTGATCGTGGGCTAGAGGGGAGCTACTTATGCAGTGCCAGCAAGTAATTACCCAGATAGCAAGAAATTGTGCTGCAAGTTTGAAAATGACTTGCTAAACTATTGCAGACTTGCCAAGCTTCACAATTTTGTTGTACAATTACAGCAAGTCTGCATTGCAAGTCTCCAGACCAGCGAGCTTGCAGAGCTCTTGCTAAGACCTGCAGGACTCTTGCTGTAGACTTGCCAAGCAAATTTGCTACAAATTCAAAAAGTGTCAACTAGAACTTGTGCTGCAAGTGTTCTGCAAGTCTACAACTTGCCAGGAATATGTGCAGCAAGTTAACAAAATTACAATTTAACCCCGACACAAGTTTGTGGCAAGTTATCCTTGCTATCTGGGTAGATGGGGGGCATAGAGATGGGTCTGGGTGCCCGGTGTGTATGTTATGCCCTGTGTGTTGTGCAGTCTGTGTATGTGTAATGCTGTGTGTGTTGTGCTGTGTTTATAATGCCCAGTGCACTGTGTGTTGTGCTGGGTGTTTGTGTTATGTCCCGTGTGTATGTATTACGCCCTGTGCATTGTGCTGTGTATGTAATATGCCCTGTGCATTGTGCTTTGTGTGTGTATTATGCCCTGTGTGTTGCATTGTGTGTGTGTATTATGCCCTTTGTGTTGCGTTGTGTATTATGCCCTGTGCATTGCATTGTGTATTATGCCCTGTGCATTGTGCTCTGTGTGTGTATGTGTTATGCCCTGTGTGTTGCACTGTCTGTGCGTGTATGTTATGCCCTGTGTATTGTGCTGTCTGTGTTATGCCCTGTGCATTGCTGTGTCTGTGTTATGCCCTGTGCGTTGCGCTGTCTGTGTTATGCCCTGTGCATTGCACTGTCTGTGTTATGCCCTGTGCGTGTCTGTGTTATGCCCTGTGCATTGCGTTGTCTGTGTGTGTCTGTGTTATGCCCTGTGCGTTGCACTGTCTGTGTGTGTCTGTGTTATGCCCTGTGTGTTGCGCTGTCTGTGTTATGATCTGTGTGCTGTGCAGTGTGTATTATGCCCTGTGGTTTGAGGTGTGTGTGTGTGTGTGTGTAATGCCCTGTGTTTGTGTGATATGATTTGTGTTGTGCTGTATATGTTATGGAGGGAAATACAACTGAGTTGATGGAGCCCTGTACTTAAGTATAGGGTTTATCAATTCGGATGGAATTCACGCCATATTGAGTGTGAAGGGGGCTTACTTGTCTGTTGGGTTTATTTTTATCTCCTCCTTTTTTTGTTTTAAATAGTGGAAGTTAAGGTGGGAGAGGCAATGTTAAAGGAGGGGAGGCGGATGGGGTGGGTTCAGGCAGAGCACCCGGATGTGAGTAACTTTTAAGGCCTGGCTAGTAGCTCAGGACCTGAAATGTTGAGCCCTGCTCTATGCTGTACATTTTATGTTTAACACTCACTCATTCTGTACTGTTTTGTGCTGTACAATTTGTATTCCACACAATGCCATTCTGTACTTGGTGCTGTACATTCCTGTTATATTCTCAACACTATTCATTTGATATTTCTTGCAGTATTGCTGCTAGTATTTGATATTTCCTGTTGTGTCAATTACCTGGTCCCCCCCATGTGCACAGTGGCTTCTCCTCCTGCAGGACACAGTAGTGCCATAGGTATGAGCAGGAGAAATCACAGTGATCAGAGAGGGATCAGGTATTGGACACACCTGAAAGCTTTTGATTTTGATAGTGGCTGGAGATCTGCAATACAGTCAAGTTGCAAGCCAGAGTATGCCAGAAAGGTAATTATTAGGGATGCACTTATATTGTTTTTTTTGGCACCAAGTACCAATATATTTATTTGGGTATTCGCGGATACCGAATACTGATAACGGCATCCCAAGGTAACGTGGGAAGCACACCAGATTCACGCTCTCTCACAACACTGCAAGGCAGCCTGGCTTCCTGACCAATCAGGAAGCCGCATGGCACATCATGACCCGCCTCACGGCTTCCTCATTGGCCAGGAAGCCAGGCTGCCTCACAGTGTCGCTAGGCAGCATGAAGCAGGCTTTCTAGCCATCAGGAAGCTGGGAGGCGGGTCATGACGTGCCATCCAGCTTCCTGATTGCTCAGGAAGCCAGGCTGCCTCAATATGTTAAGTTAGAAACATGGTCACTTTAAAAAGATCAGTATACTTTCAATCATTGTACACTTAAACATTTTCTCTAGCCACCAGGGTGAATAAAACCCACCTGCACTTTCCAAAGATCCATACTTACCTCAGTATCATCGCCATCTGCCATGGAAATTAGGGGGTTGTACAATGGTGTTTTTGGGAGTTTTATTTTGCTTTTGGAGGCCCATTAAACTTTTTGCTATGGGGCCCTGTGATTTCTAGTTACACCCCTGTGTAAGTGATACACTCTTGGAACATGGTATTCCTGAGAGGTAGACCCCCTCACATGACTCGCCACCCAGCTTCCCGATTAGCAGGGAAGCCGTCTCCATGCTCCCTTGTCACAGCTGATGAGTTGTCTGGAAAGAGCAGATGGAAGTCCCTCTTTCGTCAGGACGACACTTAGGAGGAAGGAGAAGTCATCTATGGCCTCTTGCAACACATCACCGCTCGTCTAGGGTCATCTAGGGTCTCTGTCACGATCACCGCTGGCTCCGTTCACTTCCGCTCACTCAGCTGGACTGACTGGGTCACTCCAGTGGCTGGATCGGCCGCACAACTAGGCCGCGATACTTCCGCCGATGACGCGTCACTAGGCCTCAGTGTAGGCACTCAATTACCGTCTCTTCAGCTGCTTGGCAACCGGACAATAGTCTTTATACACTGTGGTACAGAGCATGTATGTCCCTGTCTGTCAGAGGCGACCACACAGCTCTATTACAGGCAGTCTCAATTCACATTGTCTCACATAGATCTGGACACTTCAGGTCCCGATCCCGGTAACAGACTGCGCGCGCTCAGTAGCTGCAGCCCATAAAACATCTCCCTCCCTCTCGCACAGCTGGGAGTTGCAGTTCTCAAGGTCCTTTCAGCAATGTATCCATATCTGCTCTGCACGGCAATCCCCCTAAGTCTCCACCTCTCTTCACACACAGATGCAATTAACTGTTTGTAGTCAGAAATACAGTTCTCTACAGTAAGTACATATGCATGCTTGTACTTTTCAGAGGTCCGATATTGTTCTATGTACAATCCTTGTTTTATTGATTGCATGTAATAATCTACTTTTTTGAGGTTGTGGATTTGGGGTTCTTGGGGTTTTCATGAGCTGTAAGCCATAATCATCACAATTATGACAAATCACGGCTTGAATTATCTTGCTTTGCATGTAATGAGTCTATCTCATATATTAGTTTTACCTTTTAAGTTGCATTAGTGAAATAAATGAACTTTGCACGATATTCTAATTATTCGAGTTTCACCTGTATATATATATATAGGGGCCACACTAGGAAAGTATGAAATTGTGCATACGGTTTTGCTGCAGCATGCACAGATAAAATGGAAATATTTTGTTGTCACACGGTAACTTTCCTGATTCTTTTTCATGTATGCAAAAAACATTTTTCAAGTTCACCTTCTGCTGTTTGCAAAAAATGCAACAAAGGCTACACTTACTTAACATTAGAAGCGGCTGCAAGGATGTTAGAACACAGTAGAACTGCATAGTAGAACTGGCTGCAATATGCACCATCTAGTGACTTAAAAAGGAGGGCGGAGGTGCCAACTAGTGCCTCGACAGATGTAATCTGTAGATTCTTTAGGGTAAACTGCCCACAAAGCTACAGTACTTCAGGTTGAATGAGTCTTCATTTCTGCCAAGAGAGAAAGTCTCTGGAGCTGGTAAGCCTGTGTTCTCATTCTTATCATATTTTCATACCGTTATTCTGTAAAATACATGCTCCATCAAGATATTGTTCTTTATTTTATAATTTTATACTATGGTCAACAATTGTCATGTTTGTTACTCAGCTTCTATTTATAATAATTTATGCATAGACTTTTGCAAGGAGAGATCTAAAAACACTACAAACCTGCCCTGAAAGTCTTTTGATATTAGAGAAATAATTTGCAGTTCTCCAGGACCATTTCAGTTCCAATACCTGTGTTTAGAGTGCAACAATTGCAAAACATATTTACAACATATGTACCATATAATTCTTAGCAGTTGTCTGGTTTAAACCTTTCACTGCCAGGCCCTGTGTTCCACGTTTGGCTTCAGCTGGCCAGACCATTTATTACATTTTCAACTGCTGCTTTTACAGCTTGTAAAAGACCTCCCAAATCATACATTTCCTGAAGGCAGTAGTTTATCAAATCAATATTAAACTGATAAAAATAAGAAAATGAAATGAAAGTATCTAAATTTTACCAGAATTGGGTCACTAATAAAGGAAAATGAAGTCCCGGGCATTAATTGGCTCCAGTTTCCAAGACACAGCTTCAGGTCAAACTTGCATCAAAATAATTAAAAATTACGAGAAGGATGTGCGATTATGCTCCATAACTTTCCATCCATTTATTGTTTTTTCCTGACATCACTCTGATTATAGATTACTAAGAGGTTCCACTTTTGTAATCTGGAGCCCAGTAGCTCTGCCTTACTCTTTGGCAATTCCAAATCCCTGACCAGGTTAGTTTACTCTGTGAAATTAGATGTGGTTCAGGAGGAGCATAGCATACGGTGGGCTAAAGTTTGTGTCCTCTGACATCGACGGCCCCAGATCAGCTGCATCATGCTCATCATCTTTATTATCATCTGAGTCTAGAGAGTAGGATTCTGGTGGATCTGGAATAGGCAAGGCCTCACCATGGGGTACACAAGGGTGTGCAGATGGAATGTTTGGATTACGGCCACTTCTTCGTTCTTGAGATCAATTTTCCAATTAGGTGAATCATGTAAAAATACCAGTTGCTACTATGATTGGTGGGTTCCCTCCACACTATTGGGACTGCGAAAGCCATGGACTTTTTCTTCTTGTTTAGCCAATGACGCAGATAAGTTGCACATGTAATGCAACAATAATGAGGGACCCAACTCTTCTCCTGATCCCCTATTTTGCATCAAAAATATAGGTGGTATGCCTCTTTTACCACTGCCCTCATACTGCACTTTTGAGATGCAAATGTAACCTCGCCACAAATGTAGCAGAAGTTATCTGCATTGTTTAGTTTCAAGGCATCTTGGCTTCTGAGGGCAAATATCACGCAACTGATCCTTGGAAATGTTAGGCAATGATACTTTCACAAGCCATCCGATGTAACTGTATGATGTGTAGATCTGACCAAGACAAATGTACCTTGCAATAAAATAACAAAACATTACAGTTGGGTAATAATCGTTAGTCCCAAAGTGAAGATAAATGTATACACTTCCATTTGGTACCATTTTCATTGTTCTAGCGTACTTTGTTGAGAAGTTACGAGGCATCATGTTCATCAGACACCTCCGTCCCTTGTAGGCAAATATACTCGCCTGTGTATAAATCTTGATGTAAGCACTTCCTGTTCATTCATAACTGGGAACAAAGTAAGCTTACTATGTGCTCAGTTATTTACAAACACATGGAAGGATCAGCAAATATTTTGCATATTTGTTGATCCTCCGCTCGGCATCCTGAACTGCTGGGCTCACACAGCTCCGCTCTCCAACCTGGCAGTGGCTCTCTGCTTCCCACACAGCATCCTGACTGTCTCCTCTTTCTCCTCTGCCCCCCACCGGCTGCAGTGGTCTGTGTCTCTCTGATCCCCAATGCAGGTGCGGGAGAGCAGCGGGGATTGGTGGGGACACAGATATCCGAGGAGTGAAAGCCAGTGACGTAAGGCATACTGAGGTGGCCAACTGGAAACGGTTGTGTTCCGCCATATGCCTTACATCATTGGCAGGGAAAGTTTTAAAACTTTTGCCAAGTTTAAACATGTCTTTGGAAATTAGCTTGGCATTCAACCAATTCAACCAATATCTAATTAGACAGACGTGGGGGTAAACAACTTTGCTTTGATCCCAAACAGCGTATATTCAGTGGCCTGAAAATTAATAATTATTCATATACTTGGAGTCCAGTTACTGACTGTGGGTATGCTCCCCCTGGAGCAGAAGAGAACTTAGGTTATCTTCTGTATTTTTATCACTTTTATTTTAAACTACTTTGCTTCTATGTACAGTATGTGTTTTGTACATTTTTGTATTCTTTGTATGTACACGCTGCCCTCTTTTATACACAGATTCAAAGAGACAGAGTTAGCCTGTTATTGTATGTGCATACAGTACACTGGCCCAGTAGGTAGAATTGACTGGTATGGCTAACTTTTAAATGGTAGAGAAAGCAGTGTGTGTTTGCAAAAACATTTAAACTTGCTTCTTATCTGGTATTGTGAGTGGTAGTAGTTTGTGTGTGTGTTTTCTTGTGTCTGGATTGGAGTATTGCCGATCTTGTATTATTGGCTAGCATAGTAGTATTGTTTTGCAAATATTTTATTTTCTATATTTTATTGTCTGTTTAATCTAAAGACAAAAATATGCAACATAAGAAAATAAACGTTGTAGTTTAACCAGTGTTTGTGTATAAAACAGCTAATGTTATTGTATATAAAAAGTGACATGTATATTCTGCCATTTATATATTCAGTGGTGTCACAACGGGAATGCGGGGGGGTGAGGATTGCACCAGGTGACACCATCAGAGGGGGTGACACTAAAATGACTGACAGTTATTTTTTTGTCACCTCCACTGAAAAGTCGGGCACTCGGACATAGATCAAGAACCCGACAGTTGCGCGAGAGAGGGGACCCACCGGCATACCCTATCCCACCTATCCCACCATCTTGGCGGCGTCCATCATCAAGATGGCCGCCGGAGGTAACATGTGACGTCATTGCGCAAAGCTGCTCCAGTTGACACTAAGCCCCTGATAGATTGACACTAAAAATACATTTTTGGCATAAATAATTGCACAGTTATTTTGAAATGAAATACAAAACAAAACATTTAAAAAAGAAAACAATCTTGAGCAACTCATTTTTTGAGTGACCATCAGACGGGGATCACAAGCTTGGAGTTGACTGCATTTTTTAAATAAATAAGTACTGGGTGAAGATTGGCAGTCTGCGGCTGTTTTGTGGATTGGCTTAACTGATTTTTGCCATTGCAAAAATACACAATTTTAAATTCACATATATTTGTTTTTTAATGTAGTCTATAGAAAATAGTGTTTCAAATGAATGAACAATTCCTGAAATATATTGTTTTAATGAACAATTCCTCAACTATTGGCAGACATAAAATTAACAGTACCATTTTAATGTAATTCTAAAGTGTATAGGCCATACACTTTCAGAAAATATATGCTGGGGGGGTGGAGGTGATAGGCTTTAAAGTCTATGTGCATGTGAAAAATAGCCACCTTAGGTAAGAAAATAAAAACTGCTCAGAAACTAAAATGTTAACTTGACCTTTAATCAAGGTCAAGCTCTTTAATTTCTCTTTCAATATTTTTATTGTCTTCTAATGTAATAATAACAGTATTAGAATGTATTTTACAGTATTTTCAAGGTAACAAACCATAAGTCAATGTGCAAAGTTTTAAGCCAGAAATACAGGTTACCTTTGTAGTTTACATTATATAAGTACCGTTATATAACATTCTGTATTCAATCATCTCTACGCCTCTATTAAGTAAAAAGAAGATGATTTCTGTAGATAGAGATAATTCCGTGTCATATCTCTGTTGGTCATAATTTATCTTCTTTTCAGGGACATTTGTTAAGAACCATATAACTTATTTATGGAAAGAAGTAAAATTTCAAAAAGAAGGGGGCCAAACAGGTAAGAGAAAAGTCCAGGGATGGGGTACACCAGTGATTTCCTTCCCAGCCCAGGGCAGACTATACCTGCTGTGTAGGGGGAAGGGATTCAATATGTGCGATGAGGGTTGGACGATGGGATTTAGTCTTCAAAGCTTGCCTCACAAGCTTGCCTTTTTCCCATGGAGAGGTAATTCCTCCAGGGAACCCAGAACCTTTGGAAATATGCAAACCTGTCATTCAGTAGGGCAGATAATTTAATACACTCTATAATTTTTTGAAAAAATATGTTAGCAGGGTAATTCTAATGAAAACATCTTGAAGCTATGAATGTAAGTTTGCAATGTTGTCTTGAGCCTCGATCTTTCCCATCAATAAGAAGAAGCGGAGTGTTGCGGAAGAAGTCGATGATTTCAGGCACTGAGTTAAAAGTCTGTTGGGTGACAACAAGTAATTATTTATTTTATGTAAAACTAACAGGGATATTCACAAAAGGGCGAAGAGTTTGGAGAAGGCAGGAGAAGTGAACAATCTGGGACAACACAGCCAAACTGGAAAGTGAGCTGAATTGGAGAGTTTTTCCAAATCAGCTATGTCGTCCTAGATTGTTCACTTCTCCTGCCTTCTCCAAACTCTTCACCCTTTTGTGAATAACCCGGTAAATAAAACTTTTATTCATAACATGGCATATCTTTAGAGCACAGTTCACTATAATACTGGCTTGTATTGTCTCTTGAAAGCAAAGGAAACTAATTTGAATTTATAAAATCACAGTCACACATACAATTCACTTATCACTAGACCTGCTTTTCTAGGATCAACCATATAATAACCAAGAGCTTACAGTATTAATACTAATGCTTTTGCTGGATGCTGAGAAATGTTTTTAGTTTTCTCAATTGTTAAATAAAGTTTTACTTCTGATCTTTCCCACATTTCCCATAAACTTACATATTCACTTACATTTTGTCTGTAATCCCATTGGGGAGAGTTTCCCTCCCTTTCTATGGCACCATAAAAGAAATGGAGAGTCAGGTTTTAGTCAGGTTTTTTTTTTGTTAAAGGTAAAGGAAGAAATGAACAGCAATAGAACTGACAGAAGTTCAAATCCGTCCTCACTCTACTAACAATGTGCTTTTGTTTCTGTCTTTGTCCTAGTTTTAGAGATTTTGCATTATTTCGTGCACTGACAGACGGCAAGGGTAAGGGTAAATCTCCCCACCAGGGACACAGATGGCAATAAAACCTGACAGAGGTTCTAACCCTTTGCCTCATTGTTCAAAACAAACAAGAGCCCAAAAGTTGCAAGAGAGAGAGGAGGGGACCAGGCGGCATACTTTATTCCGCCAGGTGAAAGTCCCCTCCTCTCTCTGCCAGAGTCCATCACCAAAATGGTAGGACGCAGCAGGTAACCGCACGTGACATCATCACGCACGTGTGCCTGATGACATCGCATGTGCGTGATGACATCATGGCAGGTGACACACCACCTCGGGAACGCCCCTGGGATACTCCCTAAACAAAGGATGCTGACTATATTCAGAGGATGCAAAAGCTAATTTCAGTGACTTGGCTGAGAAGGTGACCTGGTTTACAAAAGATGATTTCTAACACAACTTACTCTTAATTGGTGGAGGATGATAAGTTTGTTATATTCTGTTGTTAAAATATTGAAATTCAGTATTGGAAAAAATCTTATTTCATACATAATAATTAAAGCATATTATATACCTCATGTACTCCTGATCCTAGAAGGTATACTTGGCTTTCTTGGTTATAGCGAATTCGCACGTTGTAGACTTTATTTCTATATAGTACCATAAGAACATATGGCTGTGAAACTGATGTCTGTGAGCAGTTTCGTACTAGAAATGTACCATCCTGTGAAAAAAAAAAATATATGTGGTAGACTTATCAATGTTTCAAAACCTTTACGAATCTTTTTAAATAGTTTCCCTTCCTGTCCTTTGTTTGGAGCAAGAGACACACTCTTCTACACTACAGCCTCCCTAGCCTCTCTCAGCCAAGCCTGCATATCCTGGCAATGGAGACGATACCCCCTTCCAGTCCTATTGGCCAGCAGTGGCACAGCCCTCATACAGTCTCTGAGGCCCAGATTGCTGGGATTGTGATTGCTTCCTGCTACCTTGCTCCTGTACCAAATGTTTTGCTAGTCTGTCTTTTGAACTCCATGGTGTGGCTTCAGAACAGTCTCTGAAACTCACAGTGCCAGCTGCCTTCCATGTTCTTGGAACTGCCACTGAAACTTGCTTTACCCTAACCTCGGAACTGTCTCTGGAACACGCTTTGCATGCCACCAGCCCTGATCTCCCATGACAAGATTTATCAAGCAAAGTCTTTCCTCATTTGTGCTAATGAGGTAGTTTATGAGTCAAGACAATAGCAACAATAAGCATCCTAACTAAATTATTTTTAGCCATTGCCACACGGTTGTGATAGAGGGATCCCTTTTAAAGGAGATGACACAGGGTCTGAAAAGACAGTTTATGTGGACAATCCATGTGGATGACTTCTTATATCTTGCCATCCATTCCCACCCAATACTCCATTACATGTAAGATTTAACAGGAGGGGACCAGTATTAGTATTAACAGATTATTAGCCCTTTTCCTTTAGTTCTTTAGAGACAGCTATCTACAAGACACTATGGTGCAACTTGAATTAAGTTAGTTTTTAGCTAAACAGTACACGATGGAGTCTGCTTTGATGTCCTTTGTTATTTTCTGATGGCAAGCTATCAACTTCAGTGAAGAAACATTTTGACTGTCGTTTTAAATTTATGGCTGGGGTTTCGTTACTATCTGAGAAACAAGGCACAGAGTGCAATGCGGTACACGGCTAGAGATCTAGGGTGCCTGGTGGAAAGTTTACTTTACTGGACAGTGTGCCAGCAATTTATATCTCAGTGTGTTTTTAAGGCTTGTTCCCTTTCCTCTTGGTCCCTGCACTATCGGTTCTCTCTGTTGATTTGTGGATTTTCCAGTTAAAATAGGAACATTGTTCTGAGGAAGTAGAGGTGAAGGTGTAGTGGTCTCAGTGTCTCAGTGAGGTGAACATGAACCCAAGAGGAGCGGGCTCCTTGTTGCTCCCCAACATGTGATCCAGACAACTCACAATGCAGAGACTGTTTGGTGGCCCCCTGTACTAGGTGGCAGCATGGCATCTTCAACAGTGGTCTCAAATACACCCCTCAACCCCCCCCCCCGCACCCCAGCCTTTAGTAACAAATACACACA
>NW_017307204.1:220020-235598 GCF_000935625.1 Nanorana parkeri
CAAACGTTGATGTATAATTTGTCTGTTTGCCACCAGTTAATAAGATATCATGCTTGTCCTCTTGGGAAGAGACTTGTCAGTAAATTGTTAATTTTTTTTATACATATGCAGGACATGGACCACTGTGAAAAAAAAAGTTTACTATGACCAAGGAAAGAATGGATAGAATGTCAAGTTCTGGAAAGGAGTAGTAAGGTAAAGGAATTAATCTGAATCAAAGTGAGTTCCTGTCCATGACAGATGAAGCAGACTAGCCCAGGAACACTACCTGAATGTGACTGTAGCATGTGGTGCCCATCTGTTGTGCTGCTGTTGAGGAGTGCTCTGCTTTACAACTTTTAGAAGACAAAAAAACTGTCTCACTCATCTCTTGGATATTACCCCCAGCAGCCCTAAAATTTTCAATACAGGCCAAGTGCTGAAACACCATAAATCATTTAATTGTCTCTAGAAAACTTCTGTCTTTGAAACACCAAAACATTTTGCTAATGTGCTTTCGCAAAACTATACACTTACAAATTACACAGAGAAGTTACACAACCAAGGCATAGGGCTTCCCAAACATCTTCTGCAAAATATGTGATCTATGTTGCATGACCAAGCAAGGAGAGCCATACTGAAACCACAGCAAGGCTGCAAATGCAATTGCTGTAACCTCTGTAGATACACACTTAACAGTATTTCTCTTTCAGTTTTGCTTCCATTTGGATAGTATTTTTAGTGCTGAAAAGATAATACACACCCAACATTTTCTGGGGTGGATAGGCCATCTGGGGGTACGACATCCAATTTCAACAATAATTATAACAAAATTATACAAGTAGCTGACTTTTGAGGTACCCACTCACACTATGTTGTTCAGTATTTTGAATGTACATCATCTTTTATTTAGTATGCAGATCAACAGCATAAAACGTTTAAAAAAAAGAGATAAACCAATAAAATATGGCTCCATTAAAAACACTATTGTCTCATTGAATCATCCCTTCCGTCACACTTTTGTATAAACACAATAAAGGTAAATATGTATAGTTTTATTACATCCTCTCATAGGTCACGTTGTACCATATTCAACATATTACAATATAGGTGTTCAGATGGGAGTCAGCTCTATGCGTTTCTTGGATAAATCCGCTTCTTCAGGAGCAAAAATGAGACGTGCTAAAGATACATAGAATGACACAAAATTATATCTGTGTGATGGTACAATCCATAACAAAGATTACACATATGCAAATAGTGAATCGACATACAAAACTTTGTCTTACTTGAAGAAAATAGCCATAAATCCAAAGACATCATCACACATAGTGGACTCCTGTGGGCGAGCGCAGAGACAATATTGTGGAGTCTCCCTCACTGCAAACCCCAAATATAGTAATGTTATAATGAGTATATGTTAGTACAGTCAGAACTCTAACCTAGATCCATATACCAAAAAGGAGGGGGTACTCGTCTATACTACCTACCCCCTGCAGAAATGAAGATGGTCACTGTAGTCAGACAGTAATCAGCTGTAATGTACAGTTGTAGGGTAAGCACAACATTCATGAACCTTCACTAGTAAAGATTAGGTAAAAAGGCAATTGAAGATGTCTATTTCTCTTGAAGAGAATACATTGTGGAAAGACTCACTGAAAGGGGTCCATTGCCCAATGCTAAAACTGCATAAACAAAGAGGCATATATGCAGTAAGTGGCAAAAGATGCCAAATCACCAATACATACATGCTGCTGTCATACACTGATCTTATTTATCTGAGTATTAACCTTACTAACCCCTTCGATGTCATAACCCATATGGCTTAGGAGAGACCACTACCTGTCCACCCTCAATGTGGCTGCCATTGGCAGTGAGGGATCGCCTTACATCTGCCTCACACCGTTAGCGGGCACACCCCCAACAATAATGCAGGGATGTGATGTGCCAGCGGCACGGAGACACATTACGCAGGCGCTGCATGATTAGTTAATAGGAAAAAAAAATTGGAGAACGGAAGCACCACTACTTGGCGCAATAAATGTGGCGAAGTTGGATGAGAGGGGTAGGTGATGTACTCACCTATGGTAGGTCGATAATTCGCTTTTACGAAGGCCGTGAGATGGAGTGGAGCAGTGGGAGAGACGGTCCCTCTTAGGATGGGTGGTGTGGAGGTCCAACCGGATGGGGCAGATGTAAACACAAATATGGCAAGGTGAGATAAGGTGGGTGAGCAAGAAAAGGGGGGAGATTCTGTAACTCACCGCAAGGAAAGTGAAAGTGAGCTTTTCTTGCTCACCCACCTTATCTCACCTTGCCATATTTGTGTTTACATCTGCCCCATCCTGTTGGACCTCCACAACTGTTGTGAGTTGTGAGTGCTTGTGTTATTTTTGGAATGGCCCCTAAATTTGGAGTCATGGTCCATGGTGATGTTTCCATATTTATGTCCATTCCCAAACCAGATTCAGTGGAAGTGCTAGGTTAGTACTCAGATGACTAAGGTTAGTGTATGACAGAAGCATGTATTCATTGGCGATTTGGAATCTCTTGCCACCTACTGCATATACCTGTATGCCTCTTTCTTTGTGCAGTTTTAGCATTAGAGTACCTATATTGGGTAACGGACCCCTTTCAGTCAGTCTTTGTACAATGTATTCTCTTCAAGAGAAATAGATAACCCCTGAGGTTAGGTAGTTGTACCTAATCTTTACTTCTGAAGGTTCATGAATGTTGTGCTTACTAGTAATATCAATTCTATAGTATAGAAATTAGGAGGTGGAAACATAACCCTACATTACAGTCGATAGTGGTACTGTCTGACTACAGTGACTATCTTCATCTCTGCGTGGTAGCATAGACGAGTACCCCCACCTTTTTGATACATGGATCTAGGGTGGAGTTCTGACTGTACTAACATATATTCATTATAACATTAGATGTACGCTATGTTTGGGGTTTGCAGTGAGGGAGGCTCCACAATACTATCTCTGTGCTCGCCCACAGGAGTCCACTATTTGATGTGTTTGGATGTATGGCTCTTCTTTTTGAATATCTTCTTCAAGTAAGACAAAGTTTTGTATGTTTATTCACTATCTGCATATGTGTAATCTTTATTATGGATTCTACCATCATACAGATATAAATTTGTGTCATTCTATGTATCTTTAGCATGTCTCATTTTGCTCCTAAAGAAGCGGATTTATCTGAGAAAAGCATAGAGCAAACTCCCATCTGAACACCTATATTGTAATATTGTCAGGGTTCCACCCTGACTTCACTGGTTTGCAGCATTCTGGCTTGGCTGCCATTTTACTCACCTGTTTCCTTCTTTGTCTGAGCAGTCTCTGGAACGTTGCTCACTACTCCCAGGCTCCCTCCTATGGCCAGGCAGGAGAGCATCATCTGAGAGAGTCAGATGGGAGTTTCCTGTCTCTGAGTGATGATGTCACCCCACTTACTATATATAAACCACTCAGTCCAGTCTAACCTTGCCCTTGTGTGGTCTTCCTGCCAGTGCATTCCTGCTGCTCTGAGTATCCTGATTCTGTATATGACCCTATCCTGGCTGACGTTCTTCTCTGGCTCCTGCTCCTGGCTTGTTCCTGACAATGCTGATTTCCTGGCTCCTGCTCCTGGCTTGTTCCTGACGACGCTGATCTCTGTGTTCCTGATCTGGCTTGGACGACTACCCACTCCTGACTCTGGATTTTTCTGGTTTATGATTCTGCTTGCTCCTGTGGACACTGTTCTTAATAAATATTTTAACTAGCACCTTTCGCTTGTCTAGTTTTCATTGTGCTCTGACAAATATATTGGATATGGTACAACATGACCTATGAGAGGAAACTGTAAATACTTACCTTATTGTGTTTATACACAGGTATGACGGAAGGGATGATTCAATGAGACAATAGTGTTTTTAATGGAGCCATATTTTGTTGGTTTATCTCTTTTTTTATTGTTTTATTATTTTGATCTGTATACTAAATAAAAGATGATGTACATGGGTTCTTTAAAAGTCCACTACTAGTATTATGCTGAAAAGATCATGTCTGATCAGTATAACAGGGTGAGCCTCAATGAGCTGTAAGAAGATCGAGGAGGTTGCTTGTGGATACTACTGCAACAAGGATCAAGATGTTATGGGAAGTCCCATTATCTTTAATGACATTATCTAAACTTTTCTGTTAAAATGTTTCTGTAGCAATAATTTAAACAGTAATACTTTCAAATTTAACAGTTACCTGATTTATTGATCTGAGAGAAATCTCTGCGTCCTTTCTTGACATACTGCCCAAATACCACTGTTCCAAAGAAATAACCTAAAATATAATAAATATGTAGATTAAAACACACCAAAAGAATGCTAATTGAACAGTGTATTAATAACCTCCTGGAAGATTGTTTCTACTAAAAGCAGTTTTAGTTCACATAATCCCACAGTAGCAACAGTTGTTAGAATGCATGGTGATTCTTTCCACATGTTGCCGGAGTGTTTTATGGCAACAATAAAACGTTAATGAATGTTTTGATTTTGGACTGTGTATTGCCCTGAGCACCTAGAGATAGTAACATACTTTCTTTTCATGACCTCCAAGTTCTCTACAGAGGGTAACAGCAGTCTTAGGATTAAAAGATATTTACTTTTTACAACAAAAAATATGACAAACCCAAACATTATAGAGAATTATGTATGAAAAGTGTGCAAACAAGAAAAATAGCAACTAATAGAATTCCAACCATCATTTCTAAAAATATTTCTACAAGTATTCTAAGTGGAAGAAAAAAATGTTGTAGTGAGCTCACTTTTCATACATATAATCTCTATAGAGAAGGGCAAGAGTATCACTGACAAGGTTTATAGAACCTGATTGACTAAAGTTAATGAACATCTTGAGTATGCGCAATAGTTCTGGTCACCCACTCTCAGGAGGGACATCCTGGAACTGGAGAGAGTTCAGAGAAGGGCTACAAAATTATTTAAGGGATTGAAAACCTGAGTTATGAAGACCGCATTCAAAATCTAAACTTATCCACCTTAGAAAAGAGACGATTAAGAGGGGACCTTATTGCAGTCTTTACAATCATCAATGGGGACCCCAATATTAGGAACAAGCTGTTTAATCCCAAAACTGTATTGAGAACCTGGGGACACAACAAAAGGTTAGAAGAGAGGGGGTTCAATTAATACAGGGGTATTTCAGTGTGAGATTGGTGAAAGATTGGAACTCACTACCACAGGGAGTGGTATCTGTGGATAACATTGATAAATTCAAGAAATTTCTGGCTGAGTTTCTTCTTTTGCAGAATCTACAGGGATATGAGAAGTGTTACAGTAAGATAACACACACACACACAAACACACACACACACACACACATATAGATTGAACTGGATGGACCTTGGTCTTCTCAGGCTTACATACTATGTTACTATGCAATAGCAGGAATGAATCCCCATAAACCCCAATTCTGTCATAATTTTTACAAAATATTTTCTAGTCTTACATCATTTTGTTGTGAATTAGGGTTTGGAGCTGGTGGTCTGGTATTGCCTTCAGAAGGTGACTTGTAGACTGAAAAAAAGTAGGTAAAAAGATTACAGAAAATACAATTGGCATGTGCTGTTGCTTAAAGTACACCTTTCGAGATAACACAATCAGATTTTGCTTTCTTCATGAAAAAGTCAACAGTATGCATTTTCAGCCTCATGCACACCTGTGCACAGACCTGCTGCCAGGAGGGTCAGCCACGTGCAGCCACATCCTGCATAGGGATGTACAGGTGTCTGCATGCAATTATAGGCTGCACCTGTCCCTCTTGGGAGCAGTTCTCTGCATGGGCATGCACACTGTATGGATGTGCACACCAGTGTGACCGTAGCCTAAAGCCAGGAATACACGCTTCATCATGTGTGGATGCCGCTGTCAACACCTTTCCGACCGGCATCCCTCGATCAGCTGATCTAAGGAGCATGTTGGAAAATTCTCGGCCGAACAGACTGAGCAGCACATAAGCTGCTTACTCTGTTCAGGTATTCCGTCAGCGGCTAGCACAAAATACAGTCTAAACAGCAGGAGATTCCTTGATCAACACTTGTAAGCATTAATAAACAAATCTGTTCTATTTTCTTTGTTCAACCAGTAGGTTGAATGAAGAAAATAGAAACGTATATATCGAACTTTAGTGGGTTATCATGCATTTCTGTGCCATCAAATATAATTTTCCGTAGAGCAATTACTTTCCTGTAGCTCTCGCAGCGCCGCAGTATGTGTGTCCAGCCGAGATTCCGACTCCGACCCTTGTTAACAGGTGAGCAGAGGTCAGAGTCCATGGCCGACAGCTCTTTGGTAAGGGAGCGTTCCACTGACTTAAACATCCCAGCCAAGTCAGATTTTGTAGGCAAGTCCTTCATGACCTCCAAAACTCCCGGGTCATGATCCTCAGACCTCTGAACTGAGTCATTCGAGGAGGGAGAGGATGCAGGAGAGCCAGTAGAGAGAACCACTAGACAAGGAGGCAGGGAGTCCACCACGTGGAGACAAGGACCGATCCGGCGGCCCTCAAAGGGTCTCTGTGTCCGACGTGAGAAAGCACTCAATGGTGCCAGAGGCAGGCATCTTTCTGGCCTCTGACCCATTCCCCCTCTTCCCCATTTTTGAAGCAGGTGAGAGAGCAGATGATAAGGGCAGAGGGTAAAAGCTGTGCGAATCAGTTATTAGAGCTCAGCTCAGATGCGACCGTCCAGCGCCATGAGCAAACCACACCCCCCTGCCTGCTCCAATTTTAATAAATTCCATCCATTGTATTTTAAAAAGTAAACTTGACAAGACTGTACACTTTTATTAGAATATCTGATAGAAATAACGGAGTTGGGTGGATAAAGATAAACAAGGTAGAAGGTGCACAATTCTAAATGAGTGTTTTCTGGGATGATGTTGTTCTTTCCCCTTGTCTAGTACTGATAGTCATAGGCTTGCATAAGCCAACCTTAAAAAGCTGGAGTGAATACAGAAGGGAACGCATATATTTGTAGGCCATATGCTCAGTGATCTGGCTTATTTTCAAGTAAAACAACAAATACTATAGAACAATAAAAAAAAATCATCATTTTAAATACCTGGCTTAAAAGGTGGGTTTGATAGCCCTCCTGGTATTTGCGACCCTCCAGCAAATGAGCTGTTATAAAAAACACACTATTAAAATGGTAATGGGAAAAAAGTACAACAAATGAAGTAACAGAAAATGTTAGCATTATCAGGGTAAGGGCTTTACATGTGTCACAAAATCACTTATTATAATTTATGTATTTTTATAATTACAAAGGTGTACACCATGATTCCTTTGTGGACAAAACACATGAGGGAAAAAGAAATGCTGATCCTCTATAAAGAATGTAATGTGAGTATATGGCAAGTAAGATGTTTAAGGAGCATATAGCAATTTTAGTGTAAAGGTTGACAAAATATAACTCCCTGAACAAATATAGCAATCTTTGCCTAATGGGGGGAAAAAAGCACACCCACCACACAAGACAGTTGAATCGATACTATAGATCAATACAGAGGCGTAACTAGAAACTTCAGGGCCCAGGTGCAAGAAACCATGAAGGGCCCCCCAACCCCCCACCACAAGGGAAGGCACTATAAACAGGCACTGTTTGGTTAACATGAAGGCTGCCGTAAGCAAGAGCAGGACCTCAGGCAACCACTTCGGTTTAAAAATTTAGTGGCAATATCTGCATTTAGTACCGGGGCATTTTCACGAGTACGAGCACTCGTGCAAATGCCCAGTATTGACATTGGTGCATCCCTACTTAATGTGTTGCTAAGGCATGTAGCCCTGCATAGCTGGTGCTATTCTCTGCATTGCTGTATAATCATTATACAGCAATGCAGAATACTGCAAGCTATGTAGGGCTACATGTCCCAGCAATACATTATAATGATAATTGAATACCACTAGGTTCTCACCCCCCCTTGTCCTTTGTGCATTCTTTGGGAAAAAATGTCCTCTTGAGAGAGAACATGTACTAGAAAATTATGTAACCTTTGTTATGTAGTGTGGTTATTGCTAGGTTACAAGCATATAGTGTGTTTGCCACCTGACAAAAAAGCTGACAATCTATTGCAACTTCAATCACTTCATTTACCTTTTCATTGCCAGGCCTTTTCAGTTTTCAGCACTGTCATAGTTTGACTGCGAATTACTTGGACATGCAACAACAAATGCATTTTGTATCATTTTTTTGAGGCAGGTAGAGCTTTCTTTTGCAACTGAACTTACAATTTAAGTCAGCCAAATACATTTCTCTCTCTGCAGAGGTCCATCACAACCCCTGCTGAGACAGATCTATGCAGTACAGTTGCTTTGCAGTCAGCACAGCTCATGCTCCCTGCTGTTTGGAGACCTCTTGCTCTGATGCAGCAGGGAGTGTGCCTGACCTTTGCAGAGAGACCATGGATTCCAGACAGGCTACAAGGGTATTTATTTATGGCATGCTGGCAGAAGATAGGTTTTCTAGACTTTGCACACTTTTTTTATGCAAATAGCGGATTTAAAGTAAAATTTAATGTATCTGATTTCAAGTAAAATGTAATTGAGCTTTAAAGATTAAAGGAGTGTATTTATAAATAAACAAGTTGCACATACAGTTGGTCTGTGCAAATGGAGGAAATAACACGAATGTGATTAGCTTATTCTCTTTCCAGGTTGAATGTAATATCAGGTAAATACTGCACCATGACCACTAGATAGAGCTGACTCATAGAGCTGACTCAAAGAAAATAAATACTTCTTTCCTATGCTGCTCACCTCCATCTAGTTGCCATAAGGAGGTATTTACTGGATATTACATTTGACCTGGAAATAAAATATGCTAATAACATTTGTTCATGACTCCATTGACACAAAGCAGATGTACATGCAATTTTGCAGGGTAAATGGCTTTGCAAATTGTTTATAAATACACTCCTACTCTATGCTTCATGTTCCAAAGGGCCTGATACATCAATGGTGGCTACTGACAAAGTACACATATATATGTACTATATACAGACATTCCTCGGTTACCGACTTTCCTGCTTTGCGACCACTCGCACTCACGACGGACCGCCGATCGACCTCCGACCTAGAGCGTCAGTGTCAGTGCGGTGTGTCGCCGGCGGAAGTGATGTCCTCCAATCTTCACTGCAGGTCCCGGTAAGTATTTTAATTGCCCGATTTACAGTACACTGTTCGGTACGGTACATCTGCAACGCTATACAGTACTGTACTAATGCAGTACAGTACTGTATAGAGTTCCTCACTTAACGACCAATTCGTTTAACGACCTGGTCGTAGGAACGGAACTCGGTCGTTAAGTGAGGAATACCTGTATTCAACAACTTATACAAACTCTATCACTCTATCACTCTACTCCAAATTCCTAATCAAAACACAAAAGCTTTCTTCAGAGCACAAAAATAATGTTAACCTAAAATAAACCATTACCATCTGGTTTATGATAAATATTTACATACGAACAACAACATACAATTTATTCTACAGTTCCAATTTAAAGGAGAACTATGTAGTGAGTGCTTTTCACTCAGCTCATAGTTCTAGCCGACCTGTGACAATGAGACTGTCACAGGTCAGCTCAGTAGATCGGGAGGTGAGCGAACACATACCGGCGTTCGCTCACCTCTCGATCCTGTCACGTCCCTCTGCCATGACAGGGGAGGGGTTGGATTCCCCCCTCCCCGCTCCGATCCGCCAGCGCTGACTGGCGGAACGGACGGGACAGGGGGGCGGGTACAGCTGGCTCTGCCTGGATAGGCAGAGCCAGCTGTCACTCACGCAGCTGGGCGGATCCAGACATAATTGCGAGCTGTACCGGAGCACTAGGCGCGTGGTTCCGGGATACGCGCGCAGCCTGCGTACTGCGCATGCGCACCCACCGCGCGACTTGTGCATGCGCACCCGCAGCCCGGGCACCAGGAGTTCAACCAGGCTGGAGGGGAACCCGTGCCCTGCGCTGTGCAAGTGGTCCCCGAGCAGAGGTAACACCCCCTGCTACCTGAACGCTAGTTTGTGTCCTCCCGTTACCCTAAGGAGAACTGTGGGGAAAAGCCTTAACCCCATAGTCCTCCTTTAATGGAGACATGTTTCAGTGTGTCTAAAAAAATATTGTGACATTTCATTGTAATATTTGCTTGGAAATGGTAATTATTTTTTTTTTTACATTTTAACACTGCCTATTTAATGCACCAATTGCAGCTAAGCTTATTGCGCACTTCTATATACGATTCATCTGTTCAAGTACAGTTCATTTGTTTTTTTTATTTGTTACAGTTCAAAGATTTTTCTAGGGCTTTTCAGGATTTGCTTACTCATCAGCTTTGTGTGTTTAAACTACTAAAAAAAATATTCCAAATAAATACATGTTTTAAACAAATGGGATTTTTTGTAATCCTATTGCTACCATAGTAAGTCTTCAGGACTCAGGCTGTTGCGCACTACAATGCTTTGAAAAATATATTTTTGCACTTTTTCTTGCTGCATGTCTAAGAGTCCTCCTGTCCTAGTGCAGTGTTCCTGCCCTATTACAATTCAAAACCACTTGCTAATCACACATCATACAATATACAGTACATTGCCACTGTACACTAAGCTAGTCTATCAAGTCTGTTCCACTGTACAGTCCAGCTCAAAAGGTTTTCCTCTAAAGTAGTCATAGCACCTCCCTGCCTATATTTGTTTGCCAAAATACTCTAGCCCCATCACCTTTTGTGAAGTGGCTAATTGAAATTTAGTGATTGCCAGAGCTGTAGTCAGTTTAGCTGAATTATAGTTGCCATTTATCTGGTTAATTCCAAGTGGTCTGGCATTGATTGTACTTGCCTGAGTGGAGTGTGACTCTGCTGCAGTGTGGGACAACCAATGGGGGACACTATGAGTGTATGCAGTCCATCAGCCAATCACTGGGGTTCTGATAGCCAGTGATGCATGCTGGGGAGTGTTTATATACATGTGTCCAGTCAGGGCTTGGTGCAGCCTAGGCCTGGGAATACTTGAGTGCGGGAAGTGTTTCGCTAGGCCTCAAGCCTGGAGGAGCCCTGTGCTACAGATTGAGAAGGAGAACCAGGGAAGCTGATGGCTACTGGAGGTGCCTGGAATAGAGAGGACCTCAGGAGCTAGGCTGGTGTCTCTCCAACTGAAGATTCTGTGCCAATCCCTGCTCATCTGCTGCTCAAATATCCAGCTAGTGTTCCTATTGAATCTACCTTGAAATACTAAAAGGGACTAGGGAGTCTAGAGTCTGTGACTGTTTTAACCAGGATGTCTAGACCCCTATACCCTCTCTCCCAGTGTAAATATGTAAATAAAGTTCTTCAGCATCATACTTCTGTCCTGGATATTGGCTCTGTTGGTCACTTGAAGAGGGCGGTTAATGCTATTGGGGGAAGCAGGTTGCTATAATCCCTAGACAGGCTATTGATGGCTTGGTATATTCTGGCGGCTCCTTCGGGGGTGAACGGTATAATACCTAGGAACAGATTTCATCATCAATAGCAAACACTACTATCAGCACCGCCACTACTAGCTTCTGTTTAGGGCCTTTCCCTATATGTTAATTCCCTAAGAAGGGAGTACTGTGGCAGTAATGAGTTCTGGGCACCGCCAAAACTCAATAACACTTTGACATCCATATTCTGTTAAAATTCACCATTCTGCAACAAGAATTAGATTTAAAGCCGTTATCTGTGGGCTCCGCAGAAAATTAGCACATTCTAGTAATCCTCCTCCAACACACAGACCCAGCCTACATATGTCTTGAAACCAAAAAAAATGTCTCAGGGAATCTGGAAACTTTAAAAGAGACCTGCTCTTGAAACCTATTGTACATGCCAATCACCACATATTTATCCAGGCCTGGATTATAAAACGTATTCAGACCATTGTAAAAACCTTATCACCATTAGCAGATACATATCCATGTCTGAGTATTTCTCATTGCAGAAGCAGGGTTACAATCTATCATAAATATATTAGCAGTGGAATTCAGACCCTGTTCACACTGAGCGATTTATCGAGCGATTTCAGCTCCAAAATCGCTCAAATATCAGCTCTATGTCGCTCAATGTAGCTTGTCCAATGCATTTCAATGGAGCTGTTCACATCTCACAGCTCAATGTCGCCTGTAGCTCGAACATGACCTGTTTTTCGGGCGATTTTGTGTGAATTGGTCCAATAGACTTTAAAGGGACATTAAACCCTCAGATTTTTTAACATAAACCAATACTGTAATGTGTGCCTTACTGTAATCCATGGTAGTTTCCCTTCTCTTTGCTGCTCTTCCTTTTAAATCCTCATGTCTTCTCATGCTTGGGGAGAACTTCCCTTTTCAGCTCACCGCCATGTACATGGTCCACCATGTATCGATTCCTGAGACAAGGCAGTCTGCTGCAAAACAGAAGTTCTGCCCAGCATGAGAACAGATACAGATTTAAAAGGAAGAGCAGCAAAGAGAAGGGAAACAACCATGGATTACAGTAAGGCACACATCACAGTATTGTTTTATGTTAAAAGATCTGAGGGTTTAATATCACTTTAATGGTGTAGCTGAATGTCGCGCGACATTGAGCGACATTGCGTGACATTGTCGCACTGCGTCGCGCTACAGAAGTGTCACTTTTGCACAGAAATATAAGAAGGAAGGAATGATGTCACATCAAGACTGCTTATGATTGGTGAATGTGGCAGCTACGAAGTCCCTGCGAAAAGTCGGGCTACGTAGCGCGATAAAATGGGCACTGTAGCTCAATGTCGCTCAGCTCAAAATCACTTTTTTGGATGTAGCTCAGTGTGAATGGGGTCTCTGAGCCAACATTTGTGGCTTGGCTGAAGTTGCCTCCATGTGGGTAAAAGTTTTAAAGTGCTTCATAAATGCTGAGCTGATTAATACACATCAAGAATTACAATGAATTCACATGTATCAACATGTATCAACTAATTAACATCAGTTAACTAAACATGCCTTTATTATGAGGTCCAGGAGGCAAATTGGGCACACCCCATCTCCTAGGTGACGAAGGCATCTGACACATATCATATTGAACTTCATGCAAAAGGAAACCGTATTCTGTACAATAATATACTGGTTAGAAAATGTACCTTTTAGGTATATGAAAAGATTAATGCACTTAGAAAACTGTATCTGAGGGAGTGGCAGCTGCATGATCTTAAACATTTTTTACATCCCCTAAGTCACTTCTCAGGCCCTTTACTTGGTGTGGTCATTTCTGTCAACACCCTTCTCAGGGACCAGAAAAGATGGGCTGCCTCTGCAGCTGGAGCTCTACTTTACCATCAGTATTAATAACTATCTCTATGCTCTAAATAAGAATTTAAAGAATCCTTGTCTCTGAAGAGCACTACCATATAACCAGGTTTTAAAGCCTGTTATATTCCTGTCCTGAGGGGTACAGGCATTGCTTAAGGTCAGAATTGTTGAATTTGCTGGTTATGGTGCAAGTTTCCTTTAAAATATGGTCTGGCAGTTATTGTTTGAATGTGTAAGGGGTTAACTATGGAGTAAAACAACCTCAGTGATGATCATCCTGTCTGATTGTTGTGCTACGAGCTGGAAAATCTATGAGAGTGCCATTGTCACATGTACTACCGTATGTTGGGTAAACAAGCAGAAAACCTAGTAAACATAGCCCTTAAAAAAACATTTTAATGTTATGAGTACAAAACCTGGTAATTGCTCATAGTACTAATTTAGAATTAATTGCTAATACCAATTTATTAAAACTCGACAGTGTTGACCCAGTAAAATTAAAATGGCAATCTACTTACTATATTTCGGTGCAAGACCCCTCACCTACAAATGACCATGTTCCATCTAGGTTACCCATGCCATGGCCTAGTGCACTAGGGATGATGCTTTACCACCCAGACTGCTTATTCCTGTACAAGCCCTGTCTGCACTGTTATTTAAAGGCTCATAGAGCCTAAAGCAAACAGAACTGATAGAGAACAACAACGGCACTGCCCCACCCACCACCAATGTTTCATCCCATATGGTCCTGTGCCCACTTCCATCACTGACCAGGTCTTCCTCCCCCCAAATCTTGCATGCAATTACATTACATGCTATACCACTATTGTGTAGAGTAGCTTTTTTTTCTGTAATTGTGTTTTTGAAGCAGTGTGAGCCAGCTTCCTGTGCCTCCAGAGCTTACAACCTCTGGCTGTGCTGAGGAGACGTCATCTGACAGGTCTTTAATGCTAATAACAGTGATAATAGTTGACAGTGTTTTATTCCTCAAGATATTGTGGAGCATTTATTTTATGCTTTTAAAGGGTGACCAAATATATATTTGGGCAATTGTATTTTCAAACTACTGTATGCAAACAAGGCTAGAACTGGAAAAAAAACCCCATACATTTGACAATTCATTTACCACCAAGGTAAGATAGATGGTAAATTCACACTGTTACCTTTTTGCAGTGCGTAGTTACACCTATTTCAATGTGCGTTGATGTGTACTACAATAACGTCTATTGTATGTACTATGGGGTGCACACCCATTAATTTTTAATGACAGCGCAATGCACATTTATGCTCGAAACAAATGCAGTGCACCCCAACACATGCCATGGAAAACATGTGTTGCACACTAGCAATCTTCTTATGGGGGGCACTTCACTACTTAGCTGTTCCCATGGTATCATTCTGTCATTAGCCAAACCAACAAGTTGTTGTTCTGTCACTGCTCTCTCAAGGCTGTGTTCTGGCCAGTGAGGGGGTGATGCTGTAGTAGCTGGTGGACATGTTCCTGATTCAGCCATTAAGTACCCTATAGCCGTTACTATTCTGCATTTCCATCGAGAGTATTGCTGGAAGTTGTAGTCCCCTATAACCGTTACTATTCTGCGTTTCTGTCAAGAGTATTGCTGGAAGTTCCAGTCCCCTATAGCCGTTACCATTCTGCATTTCTTTAGAGAGTATTGCTGGGAGTTGTAGTTCTCTATATCTGTTACCATTCTGCATTTTTGTAGAGAGTATTGCTGGGAGTTGTAGTTCTCTATAGCCATTACTATTCTGTGTTTCTGTCGAGAGTATAGCTAGGAGTTGTAGTCCCCTATAGCCGTTACGATTCTGCGTTTCTGTCGAGAGTATTGCTGGGAGTTGTAGTCCCCTATAGCCGTTACTATTCTGCATTTCTGTCTAGAATATAGGTAGGAGTTGTAGTCCCCTATAGCCGTTACTATTCTGCATTTCTGTCAAGAGTATTGCTGGGAGTTGTAGTTCCCTATAGCCGTTACTATTCTGCATTTCTGTAGAGAGTATTGCTGGAATTTGTAGTCCCCTATAACCGTTACTATTCTGCGTTTCTGTCGAGAGTATTGCTGGAAGTTGCAGTCCCCTATAGCCGTTACCATTCTGCATTTCTTTAGAGAGTATTGCTAGGAGTTGTAGTTCTCTATATCGTTACCATTCTGCATTTTTGTAGAGAGTATTGCTGGGAGTTGTAGTCCTCTATACAGAAATGCAGAATGGTAATGGTTATAGGTGGGCAGGGCGGGCATTGTAAGAGGCGGGGG
>NW_017307204.1:236442-256711 GCF_000935625.1 Nanorana parkeri
GTGTGTGTGTGTGTGTGGTTGTGAGGGGGGGGGGGGGGGGGGAATCTTGCACCAGTGCCCATTGTTCCATAGGTCCGCCACTGTGGAAGGGATAACCCCATCGGTAAGGAAGTTTCGTTAGTGGACGAAGAGCTCTTCTTCTGGCCAAGGTGCGTTCAGAGAGGTCAGGATATAAAGTGATCTCTGCACCGTCAAAGTCCAGGGATCTTTTTTCTCACCTTTTCCATGATTGCCTCTTTCTGTTTGAAAAAGTGGATCCTGCAAAGGACATCCCGAGTCATGGAGGGATTGCAGTAGCCTGGGACCGGGTGTACTCGGTCAATTTCCATGGTGTTTGTCACTGTGCGATCCAGAAAGGTATTGAGGATACCTCTCACTGAATGTTCCATATCAGAGAAGCCGGTTGCTTAAGGGATGCCACAGATTCTAATTTTGTTTCGCTGGCTCCTGTCCTCCAGGTCATCCACGTGAAAATATATAGTTTGGAGTTGTTGATGATGATGAGCTGTAAGGGACTGGAGCTCTTCTACTGCCGAGCGGTGAGTAGCAGTCTAGTCATCAATTGCATCAACCCTGCGGTGGAAGCTTTGAATGGCTTTGTGCAGATCCAACATGTCACGCTTGTGAAGTGTGAGAAGAGAGCCTCCATATCCAGTTTTGTGGGTAAGTGTGCCAGGGCACAGTTGAACTTGTGCTCTTCTGGGTCCTCATCTGAAGAAGTAGGCACATGTCTGGAAGATGCAGGGGAATAGGCTGGCTGCGAAATAGCAGGGACTGGGGAGGCGGAAGTGGAGGGGTCAGCTCGTGCGGTCGCCATGTTGCCTCCCTGCTGCCGAGTCTGTGGATCTTGGGAGCCCTGAAAAAAAAGTCCCAATGTCGAGTTTGGGTGGTCGGACCAGTGTTAGTTTGGAGCCCGAGGACTTTTTCTTACCGGTGGGTCCCATAGCGAAGCGGGTATGGCACTGAAAGGGCGTTATGATGAGATGCCCGGCCTGATGTGTGGGAGCTAACGAGGTGTGCTGCCATCCGCCGCCATGAGCAAACTCCACCCACGGCTACTTTCTGGTCTGCCTCAGAAGATCTTGCAGCCCAGGGTACCTGGTTAAGAAACGCTGCACCACTAAATTGATGACGCATGCCAAGCATGGTACATGCGTCAACTTTCCCAGGCATAGGGCGGAGAGAAGGTTGCTACCATTGTCGCATACAACCATTCCTGGCTCAAGCTGGCATAGTGTTAACCACCTCTGGGCCTGCCCCTGCAGAGCTGACAGAATCTCTACCCCGGTGTGGCTCCTGTCCCCTAGACAAACCAGCTCAAGCACTGCATGGCATCTTTTTGCCTGACCTGTTGCGTATTCTCATGGCAATAGGGGTTGATAGTGGTCATGTGATGCAACTACGGTGCACACTCTTCAACCCAGGCAGGGCATGCATACGTTGTTTTATCCAAGGGGGAAGATGGACTAAGTAAATCAGGCATGTGTGTGCCTGGACCAGGAACACCCACTTGCAGTGCTATCATTGGGATAAGGGAAAAACCACTGTGGAGAAAGTGTTTAAAAGACAGGAATCTGTAGAGAGCAGGTGAGAATTAGTAAGGAGGTTGTGTAGACAGACTGGTAACTAAGAGTCTGCAGAACCCTGCTGGGGAGACATCCCAAAGTCCTGGGATTTTAAAACTTCTCATGTGTGCACAAGCCGTTTAAGTCCAGAATAGAGCAAAAATATCTGTCTCAAAAATATCTGTCTTTTCCACCAGCAGCATCCTTGATGATAGTGTGATGATTGGGGAATTTAGCAGAACCGCAGGACACAGTCTTTCTAGCAAAAGGTGTCGGTTTGTTTAGTGCTGAAGAAAGCAGATTGTTTTTCCTTTATGTCATGGAAGATGTTATTTTGCTGCTGTGAAGCCTGCGGTCCTGCTAAATTCCCCAAACATTATGCTCTCACTAAGCTGCTAGTGGGAAAGATCCTCTGTCTCCCTGGACAGGGAGATTTGCCTTCTGCTCCAGACCATGATATCTTTGCTGTGGTGGCTTTTGGTTACTTCCCCATCAGAAGATGCTCCGACCGCTCCATGGATGTAACATACCCTAATATACATGATTCCTCCACAGAAGCTTCCCTATGCCTCGTGCAGAGGATCATATTCAAAGGAATTCTTAACATTCTCATAGCTTTGAGTTGGCCAAGAAGTGCCTGTTGCTTGTTTGTTAGGTTACAGACACCCCATGGCTGCTATCTTCCCAACCAGACTGTCTCTCTTGAGGTTCAATTCTGCATTCTACTTCAAAGTCAATGGCTTTAATGGCATGGCTATTGAATCACAGGTGCTGAGAGAGAGTAGTCTCCAAGAGGAAATAATTTTTACAATGCTGAGGACTAGTAAGAACTCTTGTCGCAAGGTGTATCATGGTACATGGAAGGTCTTCTTCAGGTGGTATGAGTCTACCAGACTTAACCCAAGAACCTTCTCCAAAGCTTGAGTTGTGAGCTATCTACAGTCAGGTATGGATTGCTGGCTGACATTAAGAGACATACTGTATATTAGCCTTGGATATTTTTTAATGGTCCTTGGTCTCTCATTTCTTGGCCCTTACCTTCATCCAGAGGATCACTTACATTATCCCCCTCATTAAGACTCCCCTGGTGGCCCCATAATACCTTAACCACCTGCTGTCCGGCCGTTGTAATTAAACGGCCGGACAGCGGCTTCTTAAGAGCGGGTGGGCATCTTTAGAGGTCCTTCCCGTCCCGCTCGTGCCGCGCACGAACGGGAAATCAGCTTTCTATGTAAACAGCCAGCGATGGCTGTTTACATCCAAGCGTTCAGGCGTCAAATCTCCTCCTACTCGTCGGAATGCAGGCAGTGATGTGTCAGTTACATCACTGCCTGCATTCAGTGTCACTCTCCGGTAGAGAAACCGGAGAGAAGCTGGTGAAGCAGGTGTTTGCTTCATCAGCTTCTCTGGGGGTCCCTAGGTGACATTAGGGGTCTTAAAGACCCCTAATGTCTCCATAAAGAGGACCTGTCACTGCAAATTGGCTATCACATAGGGAGCTTGTTTGCTCCCTATGTGATATCAATAAAGTTAAGTGGAAAAAACAGTTTTTAAAAAATTGAAGTTACAAAAAAAATTGAAAAATGTAAAGTCCCATATCAAAGCAATAAAAAAAATTAAAACATTTAAATTTTAAAGCGTCGGCTATGGTCAATTTTGGGTATGGTAGTTTTTTGCGATTTAGCGGGTGCGCACAATTTTAAAGCTTGACATGTTTGGTGTCTATTTACCTGACGTGACCCCGTCTTTTATATTTTACCAAAAAATTGGGTAATAATAAATGTTTTATAACATAACATAGAACAGGTTTTTTTTCAAAAATTTTAGGTACTTTTTTTCATTATATAGTAAAAAAAAAACCCCATAGTGGTGATTAAATACCACCAAAAGAAAGCTCTATCTGTCCCCAAAAAATGGTATAAAATTCATTTCAGTACAGCGTTGCATGACGGAATAAATGTCAGTCAAAGTACCGCAGCGCTGAATACTGAAAAATGGCCTGGACAGGAAGGGGGTATAAACACCCCGGTCAGCAAGTGGTTAATTTGGTAATTTATGTTCTAGAAAGGTTGCCATTTGAGCCATAGTCGGAGGTCCTTCTTATGGCTGTATCTATCAGGTGGCCTGTGCTATCACTTTTGCCATGAGGGTCTCTGAGCTAGCAGTCTTGTCTTGCAAGAAGATTTTTGTAAGGTCCGAACTCAGACACTTCAGTCATGGTAAATAGTGGATGAGTGTAGCTTCACGTTTAGTTGCCCTCCTTGCTTTTAGGCAAGCAGCCCTACTGGTACTAGGTTGTCCATAGGACTTGATAAACAAAACGAAGATGTACCATACAGTAATGGAGAAAACAAGATGGAGGGCACTCCAGTGGAGAAAGAATGGGTGACAGAGAGTAAGAGTAAACTGTGGATCTAGCAAATGTTAGAATTGGCAGAAAACAGTAAGCATATCTCTAACTGTAGCAAAGGTCAGGGCAGACAGTAAGCATATCTGTGAATGTAGCAAAGGTCAGGGCAGGCAGCAAACAGTAGAGACATCCATGAGCATAGCAAAGGTCAAAGCAGGTGGCAGATAGTGGAGGTATGCTTGAATGTAGCAGAGGTCAGCAACAGGAACAAACAACCTTAAAAGGTGCACTTGATCAGCACGAAACTCATTTACAAGCAGTGGCGTAACTAGTGACCTCAGGGCCCCATGCAAGAATCCCATGAAGGGCCCCCCCCCCCCCCCCCCAAGAAGACACAAATTAGATTTATTTTTTTTTAAACAAAATTAGACAAGGAAATAAAAAAAAAACACTGTCCTCTTTCATCTCCCCCTTCATGTCCCCAGCGACCCCATGTCACCTTTGTTGATACTTCCAGCTCCCTGTCTCGGTCTCCCCCTTCGTGTACGCAGCACTCAGCACTCGGCGGCAGTTCTGTGTGATGAGGGGGCGGGGATTACACCGCTCCCTCCCATTGGCTGCTGCCCGGCTGGCTGATGCTTCACGCTGCGCCCGGAACAAGATGAGGGGAGCAGCGTGAAGCATGTAGGGCCCAGGACGGGAGGAAGAGGTCCCGGGACTGGTAATCAGCGGTCACCAGTGCCCCCTCCCTCCTGTCCTGGGCCCCCTCCAAGTGGCCGAACTCCAGGGCCCGGTCGCGGCCGCGACCTCTGCGACCCTGGTAGTTCCGCCACTGCTCACAAGCACAGAGGCAAAAGCTGATGAGGTATAAATAAGATACATCCTGCACTCGGGGTGAGTCTCAGAGCTAGGGAATATGTGACCAGACTCATTTACCAGTAACTGACAAGAAAGCTGGGAAAAGTACAGGGCAGAAGCGAGTAAACACTAGACTTGTGCGCCGTCAAAAAATGTGTTCCGTTTCGGAATATCCGTTATTTCGTATTTCGTAATTCGTGTCCGAAACTCAATTCGGATTCGTACGAAATACGAATTTTCGTTAGTTTCGGCACATTTTCGTAACTGTACGAACATTCGTTATGATGAAGTTAATAGGCAAAAATACCTTTGTTAATATTGGAGTCGATGTGGTAGTTGTTTTTTTATCCGAAATACGAATTCCGTATCCGAATTTCGTATTTCGGATTAAAAAAAAACTACCATCAACTCCAATATATTAACAAATGTACTTTGCTTTTTAACTTCAATATAACGAATGATCGTAACGGAACGAAAATACGTCAACGGAATTTCGTATTTCCTGCCTGTATTCAGTGTATTGTAATGCAACTCTCAGCAGCAGAAGAGAAAACCTCTGATTAGTCAACCAAACGAAATACGAATCCCGTTAACGCATTCCGGATCCGAATTTCGTATTAAAAAAAAACTACCATCAACTCCAGTATATTAACAAATGTACTTTGCTTTTTAACTTCAATATAACAAATTTTTGTAACAGAACGAAATTCCGTCAACGGAATTTCGTATTTCCTGCCTGTGTATTGTAATGCAACCCTCAGCAGCAGCGGATCCGTATTTGGTATTAAAAAAAATCTTGTCATGTTGTTCAACCTCATTTACAGGGGTAATATTAGTTCCTGTTTCAAAGAATTTCGGATCCGAAATTCGTTAACGGAATTTCGTATTTCGGATATAATTCGGAAACTGCAATTCGGTTTTCGGATGCTTACGAATTTCAGGAAAATTCGTACGAATTTCGATTCGTAACAAAACAAATCGCACATGTCTAGTAAACACTGAGTAGACTGTGTCCTGTTACCCAGCAACTAGGATGCTAGCTGAGCAGAGTTGCATAGTGTCCAGTTGCCTGGCAACCAGGATGCAAGCTGCCACTGTGAGGGGAGAGAGCTGGAAGTAGACGTGGGCCAGTAGTGGACGGGTAAGTATCCAGGCTGTTTTAAAACTGTCTTTCACATGCTCAAGGAGGTGAGTGCTGTCAGAAAGGTTATCTGCAGTATCTAACATTTGCTTGGTGCTTGCTACTCCGAAGCTTATGCTGTACATACAATGATATAGCATTTAAATGGATCTGAACCATTGCCTTGCCTAGTGAATCCTTTACCTTTTGTATTCACCAGAAGTCCCAGGGCTGCTAATGCAACCAGTCTGATTCCTAATCCTTCTTTTACATAGGCACCTGTCAGTTTCGATCGTTCGATGGAGGAAAAAAAATGAACTTACCAGACCCATGTTACGTCTATAGGGAGTTGGATGTAAATGGGCATGTGTACATTTCCATCAAATTACCCTCGATCCGTCGCGATCGTGTACGCCAAAACAAGGCTCTGTTCCATTTGGTTTTCCCGAACCTGGACGAAGTCGGGGTAATCAGATTTAAATGGATGCATGTCTGTTTCTATCCAGCTGCCCACAGACTAACATTAAGCTTCAGATCAGATCTGCCTGAAAAACTGTCAGGCAGACCAGATCAGATCAACCATTTGAAAGGAGCGTAAGAACTAGGGATGCACAGATACTTTTCGAGTACCAGTGCAGATACTTGGCATTTTCATGTGAACTACCAGGGTTGCAGTGGTTGCAGCTGGGACCGGGCTCTGGCACTCCACCACTGTCCTGAAATCATTAGTCTGTATTGTTTTAGAAAAAACTGTCACATGACAATAAACAAAAATGTATCAGTACTCGTACTTGTAAGTACTCGGCAAGTACCAGTACTCGTACTCGCAAAACTGGTATCTGTGCATCCCTTTATTTATATTTATAAAAACAAAATCATACATTAAAACAGAGATGTACAAATCCCAGGAGCTCCGTGTGCTCCTTACAAATGACAGCTGCCTCCTAATTTTTGAATTTTTCTCTAGTGTAGTCTTGGAGCTCAAAAGTATCGGTACATGTACTCGTACTTGTACCGAGTACTGTACTTGGTATCTGTGCAACCCTACTAAGAACCACTGAAGTTGTTTGGGGTTAGACATGGATTATATGTAGAACTGCTAATGTCAGGCATCATTAGGAGTTACCAGAGGCAGTTGAGGGACGCTTTCAGAAGAAACAGTGGATAGGTAGGATTAATGGGTGGATGTAGGTAGATGCGTTGCATTCATGCAATGGACTTTAATTCAGGCTTTATAGGAACATATAGTGCATTGATACAGAGAAGCATGTTTAAGTGATTTTCGGAGATAGTGCATAAATTTATGCATCAAAGTAAATATTTGAAAGTGAATTGACATAGATAAATGTACAAGGGACTGGATTTAAACTGGAATGTGTGCAATATGAGAGAGTAAAGTAAATTTATATTGCAAAGCCAATGCATCATGTATTTGTGTTAATAGAGCTACCCAGAAAAAAAGTATTATTAGTAGGCATGTAGTATCGGTATCGATACTAGTATCGGTATCAGTGCCAATACTGGGCATTTTCACGAGTACTTGTACTTGTGAAAATGCCCCAATACATAGCGCAGATACTGGCTCTTTAAATGATCAAATAAATTAGGCTGCCTGCGGTCCCGTGCTTGCTTGAAAGCCGTCATCTGAGTTCCATTACTCCACCATGGTGACAGTTTTTCTTTTGCATTTTCATATAAAGTACTTGAGAACCTTGTCCTGGCATTAACTGCAGCCCAAACAAGATCCTATAAAATAATAGACCTGAGAAATCGAGAATGCAGGGGACACATTGGTATTCTTAGAAATCACTGTACATTTTTCTAATAAATGTATTTTATTCCACTGTTAGGTCAGGATTTTCATATTTTCATTGTGGTAATGTGCATTTTTACTGTGTATTAGTGCAAACATGGTAATACATATACTAAAGTGCATTTTAGTACCATTCATTTTGAAGAGCAACCCCAATGCACAACCCAAACTCCCAACAACTGATTCAAATGTTACTGCACCACACTGCAGAGACATGAACCACCTGTGTGTTGGGGTGTAGGAGAATATTTAGGTCTTTTTTGGTTTATTGCCAACCCATTTAAAATGAATGTGCTGTCATGCAGCAATGAACATTAATGCATAACATGTGTTACTGAGCATGCAGTAATGCACTTTGGCATTACAAAGCTCAACACATACAGTTCATCAACAATATTTTTATTTTATTATAAAATAAATCATTTTTACTAAATTCTCTTGTTCTACTCCTATCACCTTTAAAAAGAGTGTTAAAATTTGTGTTTTTCTCTGGCCATAAATATAATGCTCACTTCAGAAAACTAATCTATGTTGCTGTGTTATAAAGCCAGCACAACTACTTTTCTATTTCTAGCAGAAACCCTGCAGATGCAGGTTGTAGGGAAAAACCATTATATGCCAGTACCGGTTGTAGGGAAAAACCATTATATCCCAGTACCACTTTGTTATTGACAAAATGCATGCTTAAAGGAGAACTATGAGGTGAGTGCTTTTCACTCACCTCATAGTTCTAGCCGACCTGTGACAATGAGACTGTCACAGATCGGCTCAGAAGATCGGGAGGTGAGCGAACACATACCGGCGTTCGCTCACTTCTCGATCCTGTCACGGCTCTCTGCCGTGACAGGGGAGGGACTGAATTCCCCCCTGCCCGCTCCAATCCTCCAGCGCTGACTGGCGGAACGGACGGTGGAGGGGGCGGGTACAGCTGGCTCTGCCTCTAGATAGCCAGAGCCAGCAGTCAGTCACGCAGCTGGGCGGATCCAGATATAATTGTCGGTATCCGCTTCAGCTGCAGCGTAGTATACTGCGAGCAGTAGCTCGCGGTATACTGCGGCGTCTTAGTATACCGCGAGCTGTAGCCCTACTGAGCCTAGGGTGACGGGAGGATGCTAGTTTGTGTCCTCCCGCTACCCTAAGGAGAACTATGGGGAAAAGCCTTAACCCCATAGTTTTCCTTTGACAGCAAGTTATTCAACTCCAGGCAAATATTAACCCCCCTCCCACCTGCAACCCTCCTCACTGGCACTACAAACAAGCCCTAAATCTAAATGCCATTTTTACTCACCTCACATGATGATGCTCCAGTCTTCTCTCTTTTTTATGTTTACAGGAGGTGGGGTCCTTCTTTGGGTGTCCACACCACTACCCTTGTGATGTAGACACTTCCCATGAGCTGCCCAGTGACAAGGTCCTCTCAGGATCCAGAAGAGGAGTTTGCAGCACCTACATCATTATATAGGGACTGCCCCGTGCAGCCAGATCTAAATTGCTGGATTAGCAGTCCCCCACCACCTGGGAGTACTGGTACTCACCAAGGGACCTGAACAGCTGATTTAAGTGAGTATATATATATATTCACAAGGTAAGAAAGAAAAAAAATGCACGAGTTGGGTTGGAAGGGGGAAGGGGAGTACAGTTGGTTGTTATTTGCCTGGAGATGGGCTTGAAAGATTTTTTTTAAATTGCACATTATGTAGTATATAATTAAATGAATACATACAAATCTGTAGCAGGCAAAGTACTGGATCCTGAAGTAATGCTCCTCATTGAGGGTTTTGGTGATGTAGAAGGGAAGGTGTTTGAAGAATATGGAGTGTGAGGATATAGTTTCTGGAGTCCTGCAAGGCATCAAACAAAAAAAACATACAGATATTTAAATTAGAAACTGCTGTAAATTATGCTGTGCAGAATGACATAGAGAAGACATTTCAAATCATGCTTTCAAGAAGTAAAAAAGCAGATATTTATTGTCCTTATTAGGGATGTTCCGATACTAGTGCCGATACTTGGCCTTTTCACATGAACTACCAGGGTTGCAGCGGTTGCAGCTGGTGCCTGGCTCTGGGACTCCACCACTGTCCTGAAATCATTAGTCTGTATTGTTTTAGAAAAACTGTCACATGATAATAATCAAAAATGTATCAGTACTTGTAGATGTGAGTACTTCGACAAGTACTTGTACGAGTACTTGGACAAATGGTATCGGTGCATTCCTTATATATATTTCGCAAAAAAAAAAATCATACAATAAAACGGATGCACAAATCCCATGAACTCCGTATGCTCCTTAAAAATGACAGCTGCCTCCTAACTTTAGAGTTTTTCTCTAGTCTAGTCTTGGAGTTGGAAAAGTATCTCCACTTGTACTTGTACTGAGTACGATACTTGGTATCTGAACATCCCTAGTCCTTACGCAACAAAATGAAGTACCTATGTGGTTACTGTTAAACTTTGAAATCCTAACAATGCTCCTGGTCCTAACAATGCTCCTGGTCCTTGAAAGTCACTAGGCTTTAAACTGAAGGGCAGAACCACAAGAGCTGTATATTCTGGAATATGACCTTTCCCTCTGCAACATAGAAAAGACAGTGGCAGCTTCAGTAGCTGCTAAAGTCTTGGTGCTAAAAAAAAAGGATTTCAAGGGTTTCTAGAGCACAGGGTTGACTTTTCATCGGTTTGCAATCTATATGCCTAATTTGGTTTGCACTTGAATAAAAAGGGTTCTGCTCTATTAGGAAAGAGGTTCATGGGAAGGTTCTAGAAGTATTTAAAATGGGTTTTGTCCCAACATAACAATTTGGAACCACATACAATTCTACTCTTGATGGATTTAATCTCATATTTACTAGATGTTTAGACTGTTTAAATTATTGCACATCATTTCACTTAAATCCTCTTTTAGATACATATTTTAATACATTTTACTGTGTTTAGAGGCAAATTTTAGGAATTTCAAATAAATGCCATTTTTAAAGTTTATCATTATATAAAATATTTTACTGTTTTGTACTTTTTGTATCCCTGATGAAGGGGGCATATGGAGGCCCTTAAAACATGATAGCGCTTATTATATGATAAATTAGGTTATTTTATTTGGATAATTTCAACAATTCTTCTTCTTTTGTCCAAAAAACTCGCTTCTGGCTTTTTTTAATGTATCAGGAGATGTCTTACTCAGTAGAGTGTTATCCCCATTAAAGATTATAAAACCAAAAGGGAAATCTAATATATTTTTGGGATCCAGTGCTCCAACCTGCAGTGCCAGGGAAAAATACTTGATAGTAATTTTTACTCTCCCTTACTCTATTGAAAACTAAACAATGTCTGGAGTTAATTTTAAATGTAGAACAATGTAGAGCATATTACAAATTAGCATGACAGAGGAAGAGAACAGTAAAAGGTGGCATCTGTGCAGATTTTCTTTAAAGAAATATATTATATGGTAATCAAAAAATGATACTAGAATGGGACCTACCAAACAGTAGATTATTTTACTGGCTAGTTTAAAAATGTTTAATGTTAAATATTTACCCAAAATTAAATGACACATATACAATACAAGCATATTTTATAAAAAAAACTTGTACAAAGAGCATATATGTAGACCCAGAAAATGGCAGTCTCAATCAACTCCAGAAATTGTCAAACATAATATTATAACATCCACTTAAAATAGCCCCTGTTGGCTTGTTAATATTCAAGGTCAGATTTATAACCAGAAAACCTCCGGAGAGGAACATCCCCACTAAGCAGCAATAAATGTTTGATGCGAAGCCCTATCATTCTAATTGGAAAAGAGAACAACAAAGATGTCCTGAGATGAATATATAATTGTAAGTATCTGAAGAATATGAGCGATAATATTCAAAACCGCTTGTCACTATTGATTGCAGAGCAGTATATAATCCACTGATCAATTGCAAAGCCATGCAGACAAAAAAAAATGCAGTGTAGCGCTGATTAAATCCACATACAGAAGACAAATACAGTATATTTCTACATTTACTGATTACAGAAAGCTTAAGCAACTGCATGACAAATGAGTTTTAATGTTGATAAATGTAAGGTTAAGAACTTTGGGGCTAAATTACATATTTATATTATACAACATTGGTCCCAAAATTGGATAAATGAATGATACATATGGCTCTGGGTGTCCTGATAGATTGCAGACTTAATTGCATGATTGCATGCAACGCAAACCTGCAGCTTCCAAGACAAGAAAAATATTTTCTTGTATAAAAAAAGACACATAGACCTCTATTGAAGTATCACATATTTGCCACTTTATATTCATGTTCTATAATATGTTATGATTTGTGACTAAAAACACAGATCATTATTTTTTTAAATAAATCTATACAGAAGCAGTGCTGTAAATGAGGAAATGTGATTCTGAGAGCCAGTGATGAGCTCAGGCTAGGTTCACACTAAAGCGATCCGTGACCGCGCGGCAATTGTGCATAAAACCGCGCGGACACGGAATTGCACAGCACCGCCGATCGTGCTGGCAGTGCCATTATTTTCTAATGGCACCCCCAGTCACGCCAGGCAATCACGCACAAGTACATGTACCTTTTTTCAGCGATTGCCACACAAATATAACCCCTATTGAAATAAATGGGGCCGTGCACGATCACCGATATGTGAACCTAGCCTAAGGGTCGGCTCACACCACAAAGGCTGCCTTCCAGAGCGTTTGGCCTCTGGAACGCAAGCCGGTCGGCTCCCTGAGTTCAAGGGCGGGGGGGCGTTGCTTTGATGTAAATTTTTGTAGATTGCACTGGACCGGAACGCAGGCACTAATACTGATACATAAAAAAAACCCACAGGCTGAAATCAGCCGTACATCATCTGCCTTCGGCTGCACTTCGATAAATAAAAAGTACAGCCGTAAATCAGCCGTACTGAGCCGGAGTGAATTGTCGAACGTCGTTCGGCTCACTTCACTTAGGCTCGGTTATGCACACGGCCTTCGGCAGCTTTGTGCATAACCCCCTGTAACTTTACTTTTGGTAAGGGCCACATTTACCATTAGACACACAGTATCATAAACCAGGTTAGGACCAATAAAAAGTAAATGTTCCCCATAAAAGAGGGATGCCGATTTGGGCGCCAAAGTTTGTGTGTGTACAAAGAAAAATCAGCCTTGTCTGTTGCTGTAGTGTATTGAGTCCCAAGAATCTCCCCAAAAACAAAATCATACAAGCTGTAAGCATTTGCAAAATTATTTGTTAAACAGAAAAAGCCTTAAGGGAAATAATAATGGTTTTGAAAAAAAAATAATTTTATATAACCACTAAACATTTCTGATCAGGATTGAAGAAAACTTACCTTTTTGTCTTTACACAGATACAGATTTTACTTATAACATAGACATAAATAAGTATACAATATATTAAAGTGATTTGCACGTACCATCTTCTTCACCCTGCAAAAAAATAGTGTGAAAACGGATTGTAAAAGTAGGTTATGAAAATGGCAATTTTGTTAATTCATTACAAATGTCACAAATTACTGTAAAATCATTAAAGACTGTCTTACCTTATCTAAACAAACTTCACGGTTATTATTACTACCCATTCTCCTGCTTTTATTTCTGGAAACCAACTAAATCATTGAACAATCAAATCTGTAAACTTCCTGACCTTTCTAAAGATGTACAGATTTGTAGGGTATAATATAGTATTGTATATGCAATAATGTGCTGAGCTGAAGAAACAATTAAATATAAACAGTGAAATATTGTATTATTTTGTATTATATTTTGTATTATATCATTGATCATGATATAATTTTAGTGCTTAGTAGCTCTTTTTCACCTTTTTTTGTATCATCACTGGCGCAGATCTTTTTTGTTAATTTATAATATAGTATTAAATGCAAAAGGAGCAGGAAGCGGAATATCAAAACACATTTAAACTGCTATCTAGGGCTGCACCGATACCATTCTTTCCAGACTGAGTACAAGTACCGATGCTTATCCTCAAGTACTTCCCGATACCAATTACCAATACTTTTTTTTTATTTTCATGTGACAGTTTTTCTAAAACAATACAGACTAATGATTTTAGGGCAGTGGTGGAGTGCCAGGACCCGGTCACAGCTGCAACCACTGTGACCCTTGTAATTTCCCCACTGACTCCAAGCTGTAAAGTGACTACAAATCCCAGCAATACATTATACAGCAAAGCAGAATAGCATCAGCTATTGAGGACTGCAAATCCCAGCAATATAGAATGACATTGGCTATAGTGGACCACAAATCCCAGTAATAAAATATACAGCAATGCAAAATACCACCAGCAATATGGGACTACAAATCCCAGCAATACATTATAAAGCAATGCAAAATAATATGAAGCTACATACTCTGTGTTTCTCCAGGGTGGTGATCTGATGGCCACAGGGTCTCAGGTGGGCTGTGGAGGGTCCCAGGTGGGCTGTGCAGGGTCTCAGGTGGGCTGTGCAGGGCTCTTGGGTTGAATGTGCGGTCTCTCAGGTGGGCTGTGCAGTGTCTCGGGTGGGCTGTGCAGAGTCTCGGGTGGGCTGTGCGGGCTCTTGGGTGGGCTGTGTAGGGTCTATGGTGGGCTGTGCAGACTTGTGAGTAGTGATCCAGGGTCACCAAAGAATAGTGATCAGTGAATGTGTCTGGGCTCGGTTCTCAGGGCGTTCCTTAACCCATTGTTCTAAAGTCCCAAAGTACAGAAATTGCGAGGTTAAGTCCAAACCCCTTTAAAGTATATTGGAAATGAATCTAATTAAAATTTTGGCCATGTTCAAGGCAAATGGGCAAGAAATTGTCAAACAAAGGGCATGAGGAGCTGGTCACTGTCATGGGAAACATACCAATGCAAAAAAAATAATAATAACATTACTGTACAGTAGGGACTGGGTTTTCCTTTTCATGTGACATGGGGAAAAGACAAATTCTCTAACTTACATGTTCAAGAGATGCCTTTAAGCTGTGGTGTGGTAAAACTCTTATGGACATTGTCAGCAACACCATATTCTGGCAACACATATTTTACATGTGTAATAGATTTATTTACTTTTACATTATTGTGTGGCTTAAATGCAGTAGCAGCACCTCAATCTAATTTATTACATCTTGGAAAACAGTCTTTTATAGGTAGTTTTGGAGGCACTACCTGATTTTTACCCAGCAGTAATAGGCAAAAATTGACTTGTGCAAGTCAACCACAACAGATCTAAAAGCTATTGGAAAATGTACTCTTCTATAGTGATGGGCCGAACACACCTGAGTTCAATTCGAACTTTAGAACATGGAAAAAGGTTGAACTCGAACTTCGAACTCAATGAAAGCGTATGGGACCAGAACACGTAAAATCGAATGTCCCCTTTTTGAAGGGTTATATGCAAGTTATTAGCCATAAAAAGGTATGAGGATTCGGGTACTGCACTGGGGGACATATATAAATGAAAAAAAGCAAATAATTTTTGTTTTTTTTAAAGGAGCAGTGATTTTAACATTGCTTAAAGTGAAACAATAAAATTAGAAATTCCTTTAAATATTGTGCCTGGGATTCCAGGACTGTCTAAAGCTTGGGATAAATTAATTACTTTCTTTTTGTTGGCAGCCAAAATACTCAAGGGCACAAAGCAGCCTATTTTTTGGGGCCTGCTAATGCACCCTTTCCTCCTCCTCATGGGTGCATAGTAGCTATTTATTTGGGCTTGCTAATGTACCTGTGAGAGAAGGGTTGCCGATCTTCATTCCGCACATTTTCGTGCCCATGCACAAACACATGTGCGCTATTCTGGTTGCATGCATACTTGTGAGCATGCATGCAAATGTGTGTGCATCATGCGCGCACGCTCATGCGTACGCACCCATTTGAACATTGGTGCCAGACAGCCTATTTAGGGCCTGTTCACATGATATTAGGTCCTGATCAGGTGCGGATCTGCAGACTGATGCAGTGCGTTTTTGCCACGTTTTGGTCGCGTTTTTGATGCGTTCCAGTAAAAAAAAATTTTTTTTTGCTGGAGTGGGGCTGTTAGTATGTTAGTTGCAGTGCAGTGCGTTTTTGATGCGTTTTTGACGCATTTTGGACGCGTTTGCGTTTCCAGACCGTTTCCTGACTGTACAAAATGTGACATGCAGTATTTTTCTGTCATAACCTGAACAGACTGCGCACGTGAGAACTGTAGCCCATAAAACACATAGGGATACATTGGGATGCATTTTGAGTGCAGCAGCGTACGGATCCGGTCAGCACACAAAACGGACGTCGTGTGAACAGGCCCTAAAGGAGGAGCTCTGTACCTTTCCTTTCCTTAGAGTTCTTAAGCTTGTACACTGCTTCCCGTGTTCCCGATCCTGTTTTTCCTGACATTGAGCCAGCTTGTTCTTGGACTCTGCTGATTGCTGCCTGCCCCTGACCATTAGCTTGTTCTGGACCTTCCTTCTGCATACTGATTCTGCACTGTTTTGCCTGCATGTTCCCGACCCTGCCTCTGCCTGCTTATTCTGTACCTCGCTGCCCGTCTGATCGTGACCTAGCTTGTGCCTGACTGCGGCTCTGCTCTGCACAAGTGCCACCTGCAACTCCAACTCTGGGTTTATCTACTTCATCAGGCACTTGTGCCCCTCTCCTGTTCCTACACCCTCTGTCCACCATTAGGTGGGTGTTGGAACAAAAGAAGCAAGGGAGGCCGCCCTCATCATCTCACGCTCTTAGCAGGTATGTAGCAGTACCCTTTTCCTCCTCCTATTCAAGGATTCAAAGCAGACACCCTGGTTTCTAGTGCTGCTCCTGTGCCTTTTTCCTCCTCCTTTTCAGCTAATCCCGCCATGTCCCTGTGAACTAGCTATGAAGAGTTTCGTGGAATGTATGGTTGTGTCAGGGACTTGAGATCCGTCCGTCCACACAGCTGCGTCTCGTTGCTAGGAGACATGCCGGCCAACTTGCGTCCACGGCTCCTCCCTCCAGACGCCGCCCTCAGACACATCCTGCGTTGAGAACGACAGGCATAGCAGGCCGGCTCTCCAGAAGCGTCACGTAGCTAAGAGACGTTCGGGAGGGCCTCTGCGTGCGACTCCACCCCCAGCACAGTCTCTTCTACAAAGACCTAGACGGCTCACTTGCTCAGCGTTCTAGCGTGGTAGAACGTCGAGCAAGCAACTAGTCTCTTACCACTGCCATCCTGAACCTTGTAGTCCTCCTCCAGAGGATTGAGATCGTGGACATCCTCACAACCACCGGACCTTGATCCCCGAACTCCTGAGGGGTATTTAGATTCCACAATAACCGCAAGTACCACCTGCACACTGCATTGAGTTACATTGCATACTACTCCATTGGGTTAAAGAGACAGTACTTTGCTTAGGAGTGTTCAGTTCGCATTATAATCTGTACGACTGGGAACATCAACCTTAGCATTCTGGTGTAAATGTGTGCTGTGCGTTGCAGGAGACTGTAACTTCCTCGAGCTGGAACGGGAATCATACCCCGAATATTGTTTAACTACGCTGCCACATTATCTACTACATCTGTTATATTGTCCATGCATTGGTGAGACTAACTATTGCTACACGAACTACAGACCCCAACAAATTACAATTGAGGTCCAGAGGGAGGATTCAGTCTGTTAATTATCCCATTTACAACCTGTGGTGGTGCATGATGTGTTAGGGGTTCCGACCTCACTCAATCCAATACAGAGTGTGACTGCGAATCCCCCACCTGAGCCATCCTCAGAGTTACTTTGCATTTGTGATCCATCACACACGCTTGCTGTAATAACAGGTTGCTATCCCCAGGGCCTATCCATATACCTCTGTGTGCTGCTTTGGAAGCTGAAGAAAAAAATGTCCCCAAATCATCTTCCCGCCCAGCATCTTCATTCTAGTCTAACACACGGTTTTTGCTTTTATTTGTGTCCTCTGCTACACCATAGTGTGAGGTACTAATCTGCCATTATTTTGTCCAGAAGGCCATACACCAGCTGTCATTACTTTGCACAGAAGGCCATCCCTGTCCTCAGCAGAAGGCAGCAGAATACAAAGGAGGAATAGGAAGAGGGTTGGTGTCCTAATGGTCACGAGGAGGAGGGTTGGGGAGCAGGCAGTTAGGAGGAGGGTCAGGATGATGATGGTGAGGAGCATTGTTGGGGTGTTGGTGGTGAGGAGAACTTGGGTGCTCACAGTGAGGAGGAAGAGGAAATTGGTGGAAGGCTTCAAGGGGGACGTCTCACCAACACAAGTGGAAAATATCAGGGGATCTATTCCCACCATCAAAGAGAAAGCTCAAAATGCTTCACACCGAGGGGGTGATGCAAAAACATTTTAACCACATTTAACAGTGCATGGATTCCCACACAGGAGGCCTTGCTAAAGAGGAAAAACCTACAGCCATAGGGTGCCTACCCTTGCACAACACAGGGTATGCAGCAGCACACGGAGGAGGGAAATTGTGTGGCCTTGCTAAATAGTATTTTTTTTATTGGTATTAGTACATGTCCCCCATGGTAGTGCTCAGCTAGCCATGCCCTTTTTTTGCTACCTACTACAATCAAGCCCAGCACTCCTAGGTTTAGGTTTAGTTTTACCTGACGTTTTCTTTTCTTTTGGCAGATTTCTGTCTAAATTTTGTTTGCTTTCAAATGATGCAGCAGCAAATGAAAGGCAGCAAATAGAACAGATTGTCAGCAAAAACAAAGTGCACTTTCAGCTCAAACTTAAAAAAAAAAAACCTTTCTCTACCCTTGCACTGCAAAGGTTAAATGCTTGTTTGGTCTAGAGCAGGGGTCTCAAACTCGATTCACTCGGGGGCCACTCAACAATTTTTTTTTCTCTCATGGGGGCCGCTTGCCAAATTTCATACGTTAAAATAAAATTTAACTATATTCGGTTTGGTACTAAAGACACCAACATACACACAATAAGGCCCCATTCAAATCTGAAGGTTTAGGTGCGATTAGGGATTCCTGCATCAGAAACTTGTGTTTTCCTGCAGCAGAAATCCCTAATCTGGCGTTTAAAAGTGGCAGCTGTCACTGTACATAAGGTTTAGAATTTTGCATGCCTGTACTTGCTTTAGTTTAGTGACTCAGGACCCAAGGCAATGGCAGCCACTATGATTCTTTCATGACGAGTAGTTTTATTTATGTTAACACAAGACTTTGTGTTTTGACTGATATGTTTAAAGGAGAACTATGGGGTTAAGGCTTTTCCCCATAGTTCTCCTTAGGGTAACGGGAGGACACAAACTAGCGTACTCCCGTCACCCTAGGCTCAGTATACCGCGAGCTGCGGCTCGCAGTATACTGAGACGCCGCAGCTGAAATGGATCCCGACAATTATGTCTGGATCCGCCCCGGCTGCGTGACTGACAGCTGGCTCTGCCTATCAAGAGGCAGAGCCAGCTGCACCCGCCCCTTCCGTTCCGCCAGTAAGCGCTGGCAGATCGGAGCGGGGAGTCCAGCTCCTCCACTGTCACGACAGAGAGCTGTGACAGGATCGAGAGGTGAGCGAACGCCGGTATGTGTTCGCTCACCTCCCGATCTACTGAGCCAATCTGTGACAGTCTCATTGTCACAGGCCGGCTAGAACTATGAGGTGAGTGAAAAGCACTCACCTCATAGTTCTCCTTTAAACCTGTGTATCTAGTCCTGTCTGCTAAGTTGTTAAAAGCCTAGGCCCGGCCTATCTGCATATTACACTCCTATGTAATTATTTGGTAAATAGTTAATGTTTACTTTGGTCAAAACTAATTGGTACTTTGTTTTATACTGCCAGTCTACCAGTTGCCAATAGTAGAACCAATTCCAAGAGCCACAACTATCAGACTCTTATGAAGATAGCCCAAAGGTCTATTGAGAAGAATGTTTTTTCTTTGGACAATTTGCCTAATATTGGGCCCACACCTACCAATGGGGAGCAACCACACCAATCTATTAATCTGTTTTCAAACCTGATTCTATTTTTTAAGATTCTCCACTGCGCTAGTGTAATCAGATAGCCATCTCTAAAAGTAACAAACCCATGTAACCATGACCAACAGCCACCTCAGCTCATGACAAGGATTTATGAGTGAATCTGAATTGTCCATACCCTTGTTGCTCTCATCACTCAAAGAAAAAAAGAAAGGATCAAGGTAAAAGATTATATTTGCAAATATGCTTCATTTGCCTGATATTTTCTCTGGAAATACTATTTTTGTACTATTAGTGAAAAAGTATCCATGTTGTTTAGCAGAGTAATATATAGGTTTGTAGGATGTGAATGTGGTGTTTATTATACTATATAGTTAAAACTGTCTGACAAATCAATGCTTTAATGTTAAAGCTGGAGGGTTAAAAATTGGAATCTACTGCATATCACTATAAAGGTTGGGGTAAACAAATACATAAAATATCCTGGGCAAAACATGCATTTTAATTTATAAAGAATTACTCCATATATTAATCAACTACACTGTGAGCATTACAAATAGATTGAAATAAACATCGCAAACACTACTTACCAGTTCACTGTGTGCCAATGGCCTACAAAGTTGAAAAACATTCAAAAGCATTATTAGTAAAAACTTTAA
>NW_017307204.1:257919-276767 GCF_000935625.1 Nanorana parkeri
TCTAAATAGTTTTGTAATGCTAAAAAGCACAAAATAACCTTACAGGAAATGTACAAAACTTCCCTTTCACTGGATTGGCATTCTTGGTGGGACATTTCCATGACATGTTTTTTTTTCATTCAAGGCTAAAATTAGCATATGGTAGAATGGGGGCTATACCAGCCTTTACAATATACAGTACCTTGTTACAGACTACACCCTGTATGCCAATCTTCCCTTTTAAATTTGCCTTTAAGCAATATTGAAGTAATCATTTGTGCTCTCCTTGGCCAGAGATCTTGTTCATTTAGATTCCAGAAATATTTCAAACTGCTACATACCTGGAAAAGTTTGATTTTACAGTGGAAGGCTGACCTGGCAAGGGAGGCTTCTTTAGTGGGTCTTGTTTTACTAATGATGGTGGCCTGAAAGCACATTTTTATTTTTTATAAATGAATTGGGTTGGTTGGAAATACATTTGTTTAACACGTTTTCATTAAAAAAAAAAATACACCACATTAAAGACCTTTTTAATGAACAAATAGGTACCAAAAATGTCCAATTCATGAATTTACTTTCTTTTTTACATTGACTTGTTTCTTCTAGAAGAGATATGCAACAGTCTCTTAAAAAGTAGTGCCTAAGTAGTATGTTTGTGCATGCATGTTACTCTCCTGTTTGTGCATGCATGAATTTTATCAAAACGTATATACTTATACTACAGAAAACAGTGTGAGGAGTCCTGACGACATCTGTCCTAATTTAACACTCCCATCAATATGAAATGACAGTCACCTGATTGATCCTCTTTGGCTAAAGTCTGGCAACAATCTGATATTGATGGATATGTGTCTTTTTTGTTTCGCCCCATAGGATCAGGCACCCGTTTAGGAAATATTTATCAGATAGGTTAGAAAATCTGTCCCATCCTATTTTTCTCCAATTTAATCAGTGCCAGGAACATATGCCAGCAGCATTTATTTGTATTGAAATAACTTGAAAAGCTCAGAATGCCCCAAGAGTGGAAGGCTTATTCCTGCACATCTGTCCGTAGTTGAAAGGGCAACATTTGCTTCATGTATGGTAAGCTGTAGTTACAAAATGTACGGTAGTTACCGAGTACTTATAGATAATGAAAAAGGGTTGGATATCTGACTGAAGGCTGGACACTATATTGTACTTTTGTTTACTTATATTAACTATAAACTTTAAAGATAATGCTTTAATATGTACAGTATTTGAAGCAAAAAGATTATAGTTTTGGATTGGCAAGGGACCAGAACCCCTCCCAGGTTTTTATTGCTGATTGTGTCCACCCTAGGGAGAACCATCTTCACTTTTTGTCCTGGTGATCATTGTCTCTTGTACTTATATTTTTTAGGTTGTCATTGAAAAAGGTGGTGAGGAAAAATCTTCCAATGTGGATACCTGGTCAGGTGACAACTGTTACCCTTACTTTGTTCTCCTCTTACTTTTTGCTGTGTCTCGGGACAGAAAGTGAAGAAACTCTCCATAACAGGATACAGATAGTAAAAAAAACCCACAAAAGGGATATTTGCCATTCCCTACTACATTCAAAACTAGATAAAAAGGGTTTGTCTTCACATACATTTTAAGACATATTTCTGTAGCCTTGTGCTTGTTCAAGAAAAGTGTTTTCACATTAACCACAATTAACACAAAAAATACAACTAAAGAAAGAAAATGTAATGTTCAGTTTTTATTTGCATTATTCCAAAATCAATTTTACCTTATAGCAGCAGGTAGCGTAATAGACTAGTAAAGAACAAAAGAAAACATTAGTTAGTGATTCAAATTATTCTTAGCATTCAGCATGGTTGTGGTTAAATTATTCCTTTCATTATGTATGAGCTTTTTTACTAGATTTAGGTTGAATGTAATGATGGAAAGCAATCTGCAAAGGCACAAGTGCTCTTTGCTATATTGTGACTAAAAAATCTGAAAACAATGGGTCCTATAGAAAGCATTTAAAAATTAACTCTAACCATATATCTAAATACATGTAATAAAATAAAGTTTTTTTGCACTCAATGTTGGAGGATAGAAACATTTGATCGAATTATATAGGTGGAGAAAGGCAAGGCTGTAGTATATCATTAATTAATTTTTAAAATTAATAGTATTTTAATGCTTTTTTTAACTAGAAATCTGGCAGCCAAGTTGTTCAGACTGTAGATTCTGCTCTAACTTTTACCCTTCAACCATTTTAAGCTATTAAGAGTTTTATTTTTTTACATTATTTTTACATTTGTTTTACATATTTTAATATGACTAGTAGATACTGATAACAATAAAACAGAACCTTCACATTTTGCCTTCACTCTGACCCTTCAAAAAAAGGTGGCCTTTATAGCAACTGAATAACTATAGCTTAGAAGCCCTTAAAGGAGAACTATGGGGTCAGGGCTTTTCCCCATAGTTCTCCTAAGGGTAACGGGAGGACACAAACTAGCGTCCTCCCATCATCCAAAGCTCAGTATACCGCGAGACTGAGACGCCGTAGCCGGGACGGATCCCGACATTACTGTCTGGATCCACCCAGCTGCGTAAGTAACAGCTGGCACTGCCTATCTAGAGGCAGAGCCAGCTGAACCCGCCCCATCCGTTGCCCCAGTCAGCGCTGGAAGATCAGACAGGGGAGGGGGAATCCCTGCAGGGAGCCGTGAGTGACAGTCACGTCTCTTTGCAGGGACAGGATCGAGAAGTGAGCGAGTGACGTTATGTGTTCACTCACTTCCCGATCTATTGAGCCGAACTGTGACAGTTTAATTGTCACAGGTCGGCTATAACTATGAGGCTGAGTGATTTTCACTCGCCTCCTAGTTCTCCTGTAACACAAAGGCACTCAATAGGCTACATAACATTAACATTAGCTTACAAATGCAAACTTTTACAAGGAAGTCATGATGCTTGTTATAAAATATAAACACAGGTATTATCTGTGAGTTACTGTTTGTTATCCTATAACTCAATAACACAGCTACAGAGATCAATGTATACTCACCCTTGCAGGTTCAGTTTTTCCTAAAAAATACATAAATAAACAAATAAATATATGTATTAATAATATAATATGTAATATGGCATAAAAAATGATTGCACGTATTAGGAAGGAAGGTAAAAATCATAGCACAAGCTATAATTAAAGTGATATTAAAGTCGAAAGGATTTTTAGGCTATTTCAAATGCAGATGAAATCACTTACAATGGAAGCTTCTTCTTGCATTGTTATTTACAAAAGTGTGAAGAGTTTGGAGAAGGCAGGAGAAGTGAACAATCTAGGACAACATAGCTGAACTGGAAAGTGAGCTGAATTGGAGAATTTTTAAAAAATCAGCTATGTCGTCCTAGATTGTTCACTTCTCCTGCCTTCTCCAAACTCTTCACACTTTTTTGAATAACCCTGTTCATGTTAAAACGTTTTAAAGGGTTATTCACAAAAGAGCCGAAGGATCCAGCAGTAGCTTCGGTCAAACCAAAGGGCTGCTGTACGGGCTATTCAGCAGCCGGCTGAGACGTAGTGAGACACGAAGCATGGAGAAAGGTCGGCTGGATGGCTGGCCGTCCTCCACGCAAATGACAGCTGGGCACAGTCAGCCATGATCTCACAGCTTGCTCCGCCCAGTTGTTGTTTTTTTTTTGCCCTGGACATGCTAAAAGATTCTGGCAGGTGCTGGACAAAAGTAAACAGTTGGGCGGAGCTAGCCGTGATGTTACCGCTGGCTCCACCCAATTGCTTATATTTTGCCAGCATCTGTCAGATTCTTCACGCTGCAGCAGGAGTTCATCGCACGCGGTTGAGTCAGTGTGCGTTACTTTTTTATATTATTATTTTTTATTTATGTATTATTTTTATTTTTTCATTTAGTCGGCGTCATGGACAACGCTGGACGTCGTGATTGACCTTAGGATTATGTCGGTGGATCAATTTTTGGGTTGTTTTTTTTTCAATAAAGGATTTTTTTCTAAAAGTCTGGACTTTTTATTTAAATGTATTTGAACCCTTTAGTAAATGGGTAGGGGTACAAGTACCCCTTACTCATTCGCAAGGGGGGGCCGAATCTGTGTGCCCCTTTATTAAAGTTGTGCCCTACAGTGCTAAGGGCATGTGACCTGGTACGGCAGGGAGAGGGGGCACTCGCTAGCCCACCCCCCTTTCCTGCCATGCCAGGCCTGTACTCAGATCAAGGGTCTGTTTGGGAATTTTAGGGGGACCCTACGTCTTTTTTCCCCCATTTTGGGGGGGTGGGGTTCCTCCTAAAATTCCACCAGACCTTAAGTGCCTAGTATGACTTTATTGGGGAACCCCACACATTTTTTTCATTTTAACTTGGGGTCCCTTCTAAAATTCCTACCAGACTTAAAGGGTCTGGTATGGTTTGGGAGAGGGACCCCATATTTTTCCATTTTTTTTCATTTAACTATAATTTTTAAACATGTTTTTTTTTTCTATTTTGCTCGCTTCCTCGGAGGTAGCGAGCAGAATAGCCGAGCCGAATGCCGAGTATGCTCTGTTCCTTGTGATCTTGTAAAGGACAGGAAGTTCAGGAAAGCTGAGCTGAGAGACAAAAAGACAAAAGTGTTTGGACAAAAATGTAAAGAAATCCTTTGCTGGGCAATGTATATTTGTTTGATCTGGATTCATTATTGAAAAAAGTTTGAGAGTTTAATACTTAGTTAAATAATAAATCTGGTCTGAGTCTGACCCAGATTATTTTGTGTGTCAGCCAGTTCATATGTCAGCCACAGTTTTTCTCAAACCTTAGTCTGTTATCTCTAAGCCTGTCACCACTGGGTATGTAATCCTTAAGTCTGTTAACTTCAAGCTCACAATACTAATGATGAGTGAATGTGCCTAGATTTGTTTTGACTAGAATTTTTTTAATAATATAGAATTTAAGTCAATTGGGGGACTACTATTGATGGTCACTTTTGGCCCTTTAGAGAGCTGTTACACAAGTTGTTTTCACCCGATATACATGGAAAGTTGTAAACAGGCACAGCATGGATGCCTAGGCACTACTCTGGGGGATCTTTGCTAATGCAAAAAGTACAGCAATGGAAAAGGACCTTTTCATATGGGAAAATCGCTAGACTTGTACACGGCTGAAAATGTTGTAACGTTTTCATTTAGCTTCTATTCTGATTTTTTCCCCTTTCCTGACATTTGGATCTGTTCGATATTCAAAATTTGGAAAACGGATCGATCCAAAGTTTTTGTTTTTGAAATTCGGATCCATTCAAATCTATTTGGATGGAGTTAGGTCATGTTAAATGACAAAACAAAAAATAAAAAAAACCTGCATGGGGTCCCTCCTAAAATCCTTACCAGAGCCTTGATGCAAGTAGCAGCCTGGCAGAACAGGAAAGGGGGGACGATCGTGCACCCCCCTGCACCATACCAGGCCACATGCCATCAACATGGGGAGGTGCTTCACCACCGGGGGACTCCCTGGCAAAGCACCTTGTCCCCATGTTGATGAGGACAAACGCCTCTTTTCCACAACCCTGTGGGCAGGGGGGGTCTGTGGGCAGGGGGGCTTATCTGAATCTTTATCATTCATAAAGGGGGAACTCAGATGCCGCCCCCCCCACCCCCCCCGAATGAGTAAGGGGTAGTTGTCAATCACCTTGTTTAGTGATGTAGATCCTTGTCAATCACGATGCCTGCCTCTCGCTGACTTGACAAAAGAAAAGATCCTGGACGACCACCGCCATGTCCGATGCTCACAAACACTGCCCGTAAGTGACAGGTCTACTCCAGAAGGTAAACAAAAGAGACAGAGCAAGTCATTACATCACTGGACTTGTTTACATTCCGTGACAGCTCTCGGCCCCCTAATGTAATGCAAACAAAGAGGTGGAACAAGTCCTGTGATATCATGACTCGCTCTGCCACTTTGTTTACATTCAGGAGCAGAACTGTCAACAGCGAGAGTTCGTTGGGATCATACGTGGTTGTGGATAATTTTTCTTTCGGCGAGTCGGCAAGTAGCAGGCATCGTAATTGACAAGGATCTACATCGCTGGATAACATGATTGACATTGGGATTACATCAGTGAACTTTTTTTTTTTTTCCATAAAGGACTTGACAACAACTATGTTGGGTTTTTTCAAATAAAGGACTTTTGAGCATGGTGACGTGTGTTTATTAATTTCTGCTCTCTGTGTGCTGAAACATTTCTGCTATGGCACAAATCTATAGCAGCAATACTTCTGCAGGTGATCCTGTTTTCCCCATCCACCTCTCTTTGTTACAAATGCAATTACTATACCTCTGCTACTTTATTTCACCCTCTCTACTGCCCTCTCTCTATTACTGCACTCATCACCTCCTGCTTATTCAAAAACCCACATGCTAGGGTTACCTCCAGGACTCTGGGGCTTGTGCATTCATACAAAATTTGCTGTCTTCTTACGTCACTCACCCTTCTGCTTCTGTTGACTTCTAGTGATATTTCTCCCAATCCTGGCCCTCTGTTTTCTAGTACTCACCCCTCAAACCAGCACTGCCTTTCCTCTGGCAGCAGCCGCAGTCCACGCACTCTAATTCCTATTCCCTTGCTTTCTAGAGCCAGTCCTACCTTCTCATGTGGCCTCTTGAATGCTTGCTCTGTCTCACCAGAGCCAAAGGACGTGAGTGGGAATCCTTCTATGCCTACAATGCACTTTTCAAGTTCTACCTTCACCTCCCTCTCTATCCCTCTCCTCTTTTGAAGCCCACTGTATTTGCCTATTTCCAGTTTCTCTGGCCGGAAGTGACGTCACTTTTGGCCGGTCCGGCGGCAGACGAGGCCATATGTGCAGGTAAGAGGAGCTAGGAAGGAAAGGAGGTGAGTGGGAATCCTTCTATGCCTACAATGCACTTTTAAAGTTCTACCTTCACCTCCCTCTTTATCCCTCTCCTCTTTTGAAGCCCACTGTATTTGCCTATTTCCAGTTTCTCTGGCCGGAAGTGACGTCACTTCTGGCCGGTCCAGCGGCAGACGAGGCCATATGTGCAGGTAAGAGGAGCTAGGAAGGAAAGGAGGGAGGGGAGGGATGCAGCCCTGACCAACCCACCTGAAACCCCTTCAAAGCCCACTATAGACAGTCGCAGATGGGCTGTGCAGCATCTGCAGGGTCACTCTCAGGTGGGTCCTGTGTCCAGCGCGTCACTAAGCCCTGCGTGTAGCGCGTCACTAAGACCTGCATCCAGCGGCAGGTGGGGGGGCATGCCCTAAAGCCGTGTAAGGGGCCCCAACATTTCTGATGGCTGCCCTGCCTCCTGGACCGGTATCTCGCTTTCTTGATGACTTCTCTGCCTGGCTACCCTACTTTCTCTCCTCTGAAATACCCACTATCATTCTGGGTGACTTTAACATTGCTACTAACATTAACAACCCAGCTTCCACTCAATTTCTCAACCTAACCTTCTTTTGACCTAACACAATGAACACACACTTCTACTCACCCTGATGGCAATATAATAGATTGTGTATTCTCTCACCTATGCACTCCTTGCAGGCTCTCCAACTCCCCTTTTCCCCTCTCAGACCACAACCTTGTCAGTTTCATGCTTATCCTGTCCCCAACACTGAATCTCCCTATCAGCACACTGTTACCCGGACAAACCTTCGCCACTTCAACCCTTCTCTAATCTGCCACTGACTGCCTCTATGGCAACATCTCACCTCTGTTCTGCCCTGACCTGGCTACTTCTGCCTTCAGCAGCTCATTCTCATCCTCCTTAGACACATTGGCTTCCCTCACTACACGCAGACTTAGGCCGCGTCCACTACAACTATGCCAAACAGAAGAAACCAGAAATCTTAAAAGACATAGCCGTGCTCTTGAGCGAGTGTGGCATAAAACTAGGGGTCTGCAAGACTTCACCCTGTATAAAGCTTCCCTCCTAAAATATATTTCCTCTCTCCATGCTGCCAAACAGACTTATTTTGTCACTCTCATTAACACACTCTCACCCAGACCTCGTCAACTCATTTCTACTTTTAACTTTCTACTATGTCTCCCACCGCCTGCACCCACTAACTAATTCACTGCACAGGACATTGCCATCCTTTTCAAAAACAAAATAGATGCAATTCGGGATGAGATCTTCACTGTCCAGTCACCTTCCCCTATTAACGTATCAGACCCACCATCACACTTGTTACTTTTCTCTTTTGACCCTGTCACTACAAATGAGGTTACAAAACTTTTCTCTTGCACCCACGTCACTACTTACCCCCTGGACCCCATTCCCCCACCACTACTTCGGTCATCCTCTTGCTCTATACTACACTCTCTTGGAGCTTGGAGCTATATAAATCCTGACTAATAATAATAATACCAGACCCTTTAGGGCAACCCATACTGGGTTTTTATTTTTTTTTAGTTTAACAACGTTATTTCATAATGACATTTTGGCAAAATTCAGATGCATCCGAGTTTATGTTATCAAAATTCGTATACGCTTGAATTCCTTATTTGTTTCATTCGAACACATCCCAATGTCCGAACATGACGATTTTCCTCCAAATGTCAGTTTGGACGAGAACGAATGCATATGTCTAAAAATCACAAAGCCAGTTACTTCCTCAGGCACTTCCTGTTATAGGGTGACAAAGTTCTGTCCCTGTATACCAGTTAAGCTTTTGATTTGTCACCCTATCGCACAGGCTTCCTTTGAAAATTGCCAAAATTGCCTGTTTCAACACATTACACAGGCATGGTCCACCTAAGCTATCAGGAAACCCACCCAATAAATGCCATTTCTACTTATATCCACACTAAGGGCACGTTCACACCACCAGCTATAAACTGTATTTCTCAACACAATCAAAATGCAAGGTCACGCAAACACCACTGTTTTCAATGCCAGTTCACACCAATGTCCTGCGCTGGTGTGTGCCTAAAAAAAAGGGAGAGGGACAAACTATACCAATCAAACTGTGCATGTAGGTCAGTGTGTAAGTTAGAGGTATTTGTAGAAGGTTGATTTACTTACGGCTGTTCACTTTGCAAGGGAATTTTTCATTAGCTGATTGAATGTGATGAAAATTTACTTTGCAAAAAGTACACATGTGTCAGGGGAAAAAAACCCTGTATTTTTGCTTGCACAAGATTGGATGATGGAAGCCAGCAGGGATTCACCTCATTCACTAAGCTAAGGGAAAAATAATTTGCTAAGTGAACAGCTTATTTCCCTTTAGGTATCTACACAGATTTGTGTCATGTGCAAACACACATTCTAACAACCAAAAAACTGCAAGAAAGTGAGCACGACAAAATCAGGTATAGGTTCATTTTTATTTTATAGTAATATGTTATAGACACCTTAAATTGGGATGCTAGAATGCTATGTTAGTTAGCTGTTCTAACTACTAGCAATTGATGTGCAAATACTCATGCACCAAGCCAAGAGTATAATTACTGTGCACAGTCAAATGTAACCTGTTGCTCTGTGTGTTCTCTTGCTTTCCTCTCCATTACTCATGCCTGAATGTCAAACTTGCACTGAAATATAAAAAAGAACAGGTCCCCAAACTCTGGACCCTCCATTTATTAAAAGAGTATCTCAAAAGGATCCTCAATCATCCTGTGAGCATAGCATAATGTATAATTTATGATACTTTTTTTGTGGCTTAGGCTTCTTTATGTGAAAGGGCACATCCATAGGGTTATTCACTGAAGAGTCGAAGGATCCAGCCGTAGCTTCGGCTGATCCTTCGGCTCGCTTCTCCCACCTCTGTCCTTCGGCTCAGTCCAAACCAAAGGGCTACTGTACGGGCTATTCACAATAGTTTATACAGCAGCCAAAGGCAGCCGAGTGGCTCGGCTGATCCGAATGCATATGCTTCGGCTCGGCTGAGCCATAGTGACACACGAAGCGTGGAGAAAGGTCGGCTGAAGCCAACCGGTCTCCACGCAAATGACAGCTGGGCGGAGCCAGCCGAACCGACCTTCGCTGACCGAACGCAGCCGATGTACAGCTGAAATCAGCCGTACAAGATTGGACTGAATAGCCGAACAGCGTTCGGCTCACTTCACTTCAGCTGGGTTATTCACTCGGCTGCCTTCGGTAGCTTTGTGAATAACCTTCTTAACCTCCGTGGCGGTATTCCCGAGTCTGGCTCGGGGTTAATTTTCAATACCAGGAGTGGTAACCCCGAGCCAGACTCGGGAATGCACAAAGTGTCACTTACCTTGTACCTGCGAGCCCGCGGCGTCCACTCACAGTCCAAAGACCTCATCCACAACAAACAGAAATGTGAAATAATGCTCAGTTCAGTCAAGTTATGGTCTATCTTCAGGAATATCAGGTTTATTATTTCTTCGTACGTAATAAACTATTATTATTAACAAAAATTTCAACAAAGACTGTAGAGCCAGTTTTTCATTTCTAGCAACACAGAAACACCTGATGGTTTGTTCAAAAAGTTGCATTCCATAAAAAAGCTGAACTTTGTAGAAGACCTCATTCATACCATGTACAATGACTGGCATTTTGTGCAACCGATCAACACTAGTCACCCCAAGGGTACATAGAAACAATTGTTCTCTATGTGCCCCGTTTACACCACAACTGAGTGAGCATAAATGGGCTGCTTTAATGAAATGCATGTTAAAACGCAATGCGATTTGTTTCGAATCTGCAAATACATTAGTGTGTATAATAAGAAAACAGGTTCACTTTAAGGAGCAGAACTTTTAAGCTGTGCTTATTGTCATTTTGAATTTTTTATCTAGACTGTCTCTACACCATTACTTGCTGTCTGGTTAAGGCAATTTAGGAGAGGGTGAAATGTTTATTTCTTTTGTCAAGTAAGAGGCATGATAGTAGGTGAAAGGTAACAATGTTACAGACCTGCTTAATCCCCTGAGGATGTCGTAACGACGGAACGCATAGGGGCGGGCCTATTCTACGTCATACCAAATACGGAAGTTCGTTGGTACACCATCTAACCGGCCGGCAGAGACTTTGTAACCTCTTTATTGGATTTCAATAAATATCTTTGGAAATACAACACAATGAGGAGTTCTTTCTTTACATGAGTTTGGAGACACGTCACGCTTTGGATATCGATCAGAACAAGACACAGTGAGGACGCTGCAGCTCCGTGAGATACTACACAAGTGCTTTTTGGCTGCTTGTCACAGTCATCAAAGTACTGTGAGTGCGCACTTTGAGGGGAGACTTTTGGCACTTGCTCAAATCCCCAACAAACTTTCACAGAACCCCCGTGATCCGGAGCTTCACATCAGCGCACACACTGGAGGATTTTTTTGCACAAAGATTGTCATATTATCACATGGACTATTCACGGTGTTTCATTATTATTAAGCAAAGAGATATTGGGATTATGGATGCATAATTAAGTTGTGTATTTTTCACTTATCTACCAATAGAGGTTTATTAACCTATATTCACATTTATATTGATTACGATTTACATCTGTTACGATTATATGTTTGACACATGTTGTTTGGGCACGAGATGGCCCTGAATTATAGAGTGGCCTAGACATATTGAGGTTGATCCTTTATTCATTTGTTCACAACCAATCACGGTTGGGTAATTAGTAGTTAAAATATTAGACACATACACGGATTTAGGCCATCACAAAGTTAATTTTATTTCACATACTTTTTGCTTATATGATTAGCGCTGCACACCTGGTAAAATCAATTACAGAATACTGCATTAGCAGCCAATGATATTTATTTTGGCTTAATGTAGTAGTAAAGGGACCAATAACCAAATAGTTTAGTTGGGGGTTATAATTATATTTATATATATATACTGTACCAAGAGGAGTTTCAGGAGATATTCAGTAACTAAGAGCTGTGTTCATAGCATCCTTCACGAGAAGAATAAACAATTATGTAATCGTTATTTATAACCTAGTCAGAAATTGGATTGTCACAGCCTTGTAACACCACTGGAATGCTCAGTTAAAACTTATCTATGGGCAAAACAAATTCAGCCTAGACGGAGAAGATATATTACCTATTTTATCTAATGTCCTCTCATCCAATATTATGCACACAGCATTATTCATTATTCACCTAGGTAGGCCTGCTGGCACCACCCAGCTCGGCAAACTTTGATTGAAAAATCAAGGCAGCTAGGATGGGGCAATTAAGCAGTATTCTGTTGTGAGGCCCGCAAGCTGAACAAGAAAAAACTATACATGTAGGGATAACTTTAGTCTTTCAAGCACCTTCTTCACTTAGTATTACATTAGGGAAGAGCAAGCTGATAAAAAAAATAGACAGCATATTCATGTGTGTCATTATGCTGATAGAGGGGATCACTGCTCTTTTGTCAACTTTGACTTACTATCAGTGCAGGTAAGGGCAGACAGAGAGTTAGAGTGATTGTTAAACCAGCACTGTCAATGTGCTGGCATGTACACTGTATATGATGTACATCTGACCTGCAGGCAAAGGGCTATTAGAATATCAGAGCTATTCACAAAAGGGTAAAGTGTTTGGAGAAGTGAACAATCTTGGACAACATAGCTAAAGTGTAAAGTGAGCTAAATTGGAGAATTTTTCCAAATCAGCTATTTTGGCCTAGATTGTTCACTTCTCCTGCCTTCTCCAAACTATTCTCCCTTTTTTGAATAGCCCTATATCTATTACTGTAGTCATACCCAACAAATCCCCATTTCCCACTGTCACTGGTGTAAGAATTTTTTAGAACACTTTAATAACATCACAAGATAGAAGAAGCATCATATCTTAGTGCAGAAAACTGTAAATGTAAAGATTCTTTGGTGCTAGCCTCTGCAGAAAGAGAGGAAGAGGGAGTGTTAGGGATAGCATTTCTTTATGCCTGCAGATCAGCTATAAAAACAGTACGTAAAAACTATGTAGCTGATCTCCAGGCACAAAGCAGATAAATCTCCATGTGTGTGTTTTAAAGTGCACAATTGTACAGTCTCAAACATGATAATAGCAAGGCAATGCCATCATCCACTTTTTTTTCATATTATCACCTATACATCTACCTGGTGGATAAGAAAATAATAAATTATATGTTTCCATGTTAATTACTATTTTAGTGTTGACTTCTCTTTCGCCCCTTTTTCATTACATAGTAATAATCAGTTTTGTGCTTGAGCATATCAAGATAAAAAGGACATGAGAATGAAACAATGATCAAGTATCTTCAAAATGTTAATACAATTCTTGTACTAACCTATAACACTAGATGTTCCTGTGTTTGGTTGGGGAGGTAATATCACTGTCGGCTTTTTTGTTCTGTCGATGCTTGGAGCAAATGCTATAACAAATTGTACAATTAAAATATACATTAGTTTCTTGCAGTTTTTTTGACTCATTACCATGACTACCTATTTCTAGACAAGACAAACTTATGTAGAATATTTCAAATACAATAACATATAAAAAGTTTTTTCAGGTAAATTACATTTGTGAACTTCTATTGGTACTCAGGTTTCATTGCAGCTGTACAAAATTTTGAAAGCAATTTAAGTGTGATCTCCTGCAGCAAGATTCCAGTGTTCATCATATATATTATTTGTGCCTCACTGGAATTCACAGTTAAAATGATAGGCAGACACTACTGTTTTCTTGATAAATAGGTTCTCTCAAACCTTTGAAACGTCACACCTGCTCTGTGACCCATAAAAAGCACTAATTGAACATTAATGGAGTGATGGTGAGGTCTGCCTATTAGTTATAATTAAACCCAAGCTCTGGGCGACCTATCATGCAAATGTAACAGGCAAATGAACATTGGATCTTAATTCAAATAGTGCCTACAGATAAAGGTGATACACTTGAACAAATACTGCATAAAATTGGCATGGTGTATTCATTCTCATAATCTACATTAACATAAATGCAGATTTGCCACATAGAAAAAGTAAGTATAACCAAAGCCCCTTGTTTGGAGGGACTGTCCCTCTTGTGGAACCAACTCCCTCTGTCTTCCTCAGTTGGCCCTCTTTTTGGTCTGATATATAGATCTTTATAAAAACCATATGATTTATTTATCAAAAGTGTTTTACTGCACTAAACCTTTAAATTATTAATTTTTTTATTTTTAGAAACTAAAATAAAGGAAAAGTAGTGATAAAAAAAAGTAATTATTTGGTTAACTCAGTAATTTGTTTGCACTAATCTTCATGGTCTGCCTAATGGGCAGTGTAGCAGGGGTGTGTCATTTGTCTACAAATTTCATGCTGTAATGTGTTCCTCTTTCCCATCTCAGAAAGTTGGGAGGTATAAGTACCCCTACTTTAAAAGCAATTTAAATCCATAAATGTCAAATGTTCTAAAATTATGTGCCAAAGATTAAAACCTCCTCAGGGAGTATGCTGGTGTATCCAGTTTTATTTAATTCTCAGGTATGGCTGGTATTCTCTTTGCTATTGGCATGTGTGGTGCCACCTTACCAATATTAAAAGAGCTCTCTAAGGTCCTCACAAAAAAGGTTGTGGATGCTTACAAGTCTAGCAAGAGATCTAGAAGATCTACAGGTGGCATAGATTTTAAATGACTGCTCATTTGTCTAGGACTGGCTAGCCCAGCAAATGCAACCCGATAGCTGACCATTTGATACTAAAAGAAGTCTCTATGAAAAGTATTTCAAAGGATTTAGCATGGTTGACTGGAAATTCTTGTTGAAATTCATGGCTGTAAGGGGGTAGGATGTTGGGTGATGTTTCTGGTCTAGAAGTAAACTGGGAAAAATATGTTGTCCTTCTGATTGGTCTGGCTTCCTCTTATCCTTTTTTTGATAACTTGCTCTTGTAGAGGGCTCTAACTAGTAAGGCATTAATGCTCAAAATACTATATCTATTTTTACATCTTCAAATGTATCTCCTATTTCACAGCAAATGGAAGCTAAGTTGAAGGCCTGATTTACCTTGCCCCAAAACCTCATTGGCATAAATAATCTGTTCAAATGATTTAACTCCCTAAGATTCTCTATACATTTTGATCTGCCCCTGCATTTCTACAGAAACCTCTTTCCAACAAATTAATTCAGCAAATTCTTCTTTCATATGGAATAACTCTGCCCCTAGAATGTCTAGGACTGCATTACAAGCCTGTTTTGGAGGAGGAGCCTTGCCAAATCCGTTATAAAAAATTCTGGCTTCCAAAGCTGACTTTCATTCATAAATAGTTGACTTCCTCTGCAGATCATGCACCTACAGACAGGGCTGCAGCCTCCATTAGTTCTCCGCAAAAACTTAGGATTCTGATCCACAAGACTACGCATGTTTCTTTATCCTACTTCCCTCCAATTGATTCTTCAGTGTTGGCCTGGTGCAGGGCTAAGGAGGAACTGAAATATTGCTGGAATGTCTACTCACTGAGGTGTCTATGGTTTAATGCAACCCTACGAAAGTTTATGGTCATCCTGATATGGTTTGGTGGGCCAAACCATACAGAGCCAAATCTCTCTGTTATTGTCTGATTGGGTCTTTGTTGAATTTTGGACTCTTAGATCTGCCCACAATCTCCCCGACACCATGCTTTATAAATACCTACTTCTTCGTTATGCTATCCATTCCCAGTTTGATTTACTAAAGGTAATGCTAAAGTCTACTCCTTTGGAAACCCTTCTATGCAGTTTCTCCATGACAAAGGGTGGTTACCAATATCAATGATCTACTTAAAACATCTACCCCTTCTCCTTATGTTAGCTCATATGAGAAATGGAAAATTCCTATACCTACCATGGAGGCTGACTGCTTGGAGGAGGTTTCTCGTACATGGTTCAAAGACTTTATTAGTACGGCTGACAAACTTATACAATTTAAGTTTATTTATTCATGGCGGGTGATTTACCAACCTAAACACACACACGCACCAGGTGCGTATCCATTTTTACACAGCAAAACGCATTTATCAACCAAACACGAGCAACGTGTCACATTTTCACGCCGTTATGGCGCGTGTTTATGTATTTACGTACGTGCGCGTCATGTAGCATGCACCATAGGCTACATGCCGCTCTAATAGCGGCATGCAAATCTCTAAAAGCATATTTCCACTAATGCCATATATGGAAAAATCATGCACATGATGCATATATAATGCTGCTTCACGGTTTAGACAAAAATGGTTAGCTCATGCATTTACATTCCTGCATTCATCAACGCAAGCAACACAACGTAGAGCTAATTTACACAACATCCCCTTGCAATTCATGCAGGGCTTTGCACAACACACCTGCTGGGTGTGTACACACTACAAAGGTGTCTAGATTCCACCAATAGATCATGCTGGGAGGGAACACACTACAGAGGTGTATACTTGTTCGTGTGTGTTTATAAGGTTAATAAATCAACGCCATGGTCTCTTTTACACTCCCCAGGCTTAAAAGTATGGGCCTGCTGTCTTTGATGTGCATTTGACCCGGCTGACTTGTTTGGCCTTTTTATGGTGCTGTTCACACTTTTGGAGATATTGGTCCCTTGTCTATGACCTATTACAGAGTAAACTGGGTATTTCTCTTCCTGTCATCCTGTCAGTGATGTTATTGGGTATTGTGGAACCATTTACATCCCGTTGTGTGGTGATATCTCTATTCCCATTAATGTGTTTCTGTGCTCGCAAGGCTACTCTATTGCATTGGGAAAAATGACAACCTCCTACTACTGAGATATTTATCCCAGGAAATTCACCAAGGTATGGGTTTCTTGGCTGGGAGTACCAACTCTGGTTGCATAAACATTGTGGTTGTCTATTGACTTCCTGAACTACATTTCTCTGGAGCCGGGGTGATTGTGTGTTGGTGTATGGATTTGTGGCATGAATGGGTTTTGTTTCTTGTTGTTCACAATCTGCATGTTGCTTTTGTTGGGGCTTTGGGTACCCCCATTTTCTATTTGTATTGTAAATTGTATTCTTTAAAGATGTTAAATAAACACATTTAAAAAAACTATAATTCTGCATTTTAATAGTGTGCTTCATGAGAATGTGGAGCCATATGTCCTGAAGTTGAACTGGAAATGAAACTTTGAATGTGATAATGATCCTGATTTTAATGCCATTCAAATGTTGTAGGGGGGGATTGATAAGGGCAGTCCATATGAGGAAACCTAGGAGTACATAGGCATGCAGACTGCTTCTACAAACATTTGTGAAACAATGGGTCACTCTCAGGAGCTCAGTGAATTCAAGCGTGGTACCGTGATAGGTTGCCACCTGTGCAATAAGTCCATCCTTGAAATTTCCTTGCTACTAAATATTCCACGGTCAAAATGTATACCCAGTCAATATGAGAGACTGGTGGGCAGTTATGCAAAATGCTTAAGAACATAATTTCTGCTGAAGTGGGTGATATCAGCTTCTGGAACAAGTGTGCATTTTCTTTATTCACAGTACAAACAAGATATGTGTTGATTTGTGATGTGCTGACACCACATCCCTCACATACCATAGGATGCAAGTTTCCAAAAAGGAAAACATTTTATTATGACTTTAGAGGTCTCACAACCACATTCTGGTAAAAGACAATTTTGACACTTTACAACAGTATTATTAAAAAACAATTAAAATATAATAATACATTTTTTTCATTCTCGGTTACCTATCTTTCATATTTGTGTCATCCTGACCTCATCAATCTCTAAACCGTGCAGGTCTTTTGATCATTAACAAAGGTGTTTTGTGTGTTCAATTGGCTGTATTACAATAAAGCACAATTAAGTGCATTTTGTGACGCGCTTTGTCTGTTTGAGTCTAATGCTGATTCAAACACTCACCTGAGCTACTAAAGCTGTATGCTAGGGTCTAAGCACTCCCCAGAGCTACTAAAACTTTATACCAGAGTCTACATTCCCCTAATCTACAGAGGCTACTCACCACAGCTATGCATTCCCAGACTGCAATGCACTTGTGCTGCTTCCAGTACAGAGTTCCAGTACTCTGTTTGTACTGGCAAGGATTGAGACCCGTGGGAGACTCCTGTGATTAAAGGAGAACTATGAGATGAGTGATTTCCACTCACCTCATAGTTCTAAGCCGACCTGTGACAATGAGACTGTCACAGGTCGGCTCAGTAGATCGGGAGGTGAGGGAACACATACCGGGTTCCCTCACCTCTCGATCCTGTCACGGCTCTCTGCCGTGGCAGGGGGAGGGGCTGGATTCCCCTCTCTCCGCTCCGATCTGCCAGCGCTGACTGGCGGAACGGACGGGGGAGGGGGCGGGTACAGCTGGCTCTGCCTCTAGATAGGCAGAGCCAGCTGTCACTCATGCAGCTGGGCGGATCCCGTTATCTACGTCTGGATCCGCTCCAGGTGCGGCGTCTCAGTATACTGCGAGCTGTAGCTCGCGGTATACTGAGCTTAGGGTAACGGGAGGACGCTAGTTTGTGTCCTCCCGTTACCCTAAGGAGAACTATGGGGAAAAACACTGACCCCATAGTTCTCCTTTAAGTTAAGGCAGAGATTTTTCTGCTCACACATGTGTTTTAAAACATTAACACATTCTCTCGAGTTTCGACGACACCAATATGTCTTTTCTTGTATTGTCTGAGTGTTCTTTCATATAAGTACTTATAAAAAGTTTGAATAATAGAAATAAAATAAACATACGGCCTCTTGGTTGCTTATGAATTCTAGGCTCATCTTGACTCGAGGATGACTGGACTCCTGGAAACTGTGGAAACCACAAAAATTAACATATCATTAGTATGAGAATTCAGTTTACTTTTACAACAGATACCGGTAATTTACGTCATTATTATAACATTCATGCTGTCTAATAAGAAAAAAAGGTCATTCCCATGGCTTGGTTTTTTTTTGGCTTGCTTTTTTAAATGCCATAGAAAATGGAAAAAGATACACACGGATAAAATAAATATATATATATA
>NW_017307204.1:276929-281185 GCF_000935625.1 Nanorana parkeri
ACATATATAAATTCAAATAATATTTGTAAGCCATAGAATTCTGTACTCTCGCCAAATTGTTTTTTCAGATATTTGGGAAAAAAGAAATATGGATGATTCAAAAAGATATGGCTCAGTATTATAAAATTAATTTAGCCTTGTATTACTCATAATGATTATACAAAATTAAACATTTTATAGAACTCTGCTGCTCTTCTTAGAAAGCCAGTTGTCTTCAGCTTTATCTAAGTGACTTTGCTCATGAAAAAGTCCCTATAGAAATTAATTGTTTAGTAGGTAATATAATGTGTTTGATTAAATGGTTAATAAAGGGTTAAAGGTTACTCGCAATGTGAATAGTTACTTGGCTTAGTAAATTAGGGGAAGTTGTGTTCACTTTAAATACTCAATTTTATGAAACAAAAAAAAAACCTTTTACTTGCACATGATGGTGAGATTGAGTGATTTACTAAATCAACCTCAGAGAGTATTTATTTTGCTTTGCATGTATTTTCTGAATTATTTAATATCTTGACTTAAGTGGCAAATTATTATTTTATTTCTTGAAACATTGCAGTGTGGATTTAAAAGTATGCCAAAGGTGAATGAATGTAAAAATTTGGAGCTAGGTAGCCCAATCTAGAAGACAAAATGTGCTTTTAAGGACATGTGACTCCAATGGCAAAAGTTTGGTGTTTTTGGGAACATTGGGAACACTTTTTGGGAACATTGACTACCTGGATGTAAGTTCCCAGATTGTGACAAAGTTGACACTTGCAGTCCTAGGATAGTGTGACCCACCCGTACAATCCCATGGTTAAATACTACTACTATATTAGTATGGTTAAAGGGGAAGCATTGCACATTTTCAGTGAGCAAATATTTTAAATTATTAGTTCAGTGTTTACCCTAAAATAGTTTGGGAGCGCTCTGTGGCTTAGTAGAATCTCTGCCCCTGCTTAAAGTGGACCTGTACCCATATTTTTAAAATAACAACAAACACACTTTTAGAAATCTTTAGTAATGACAATCTACAAACACATACACTATATTGCCAAAAGTATTGGGACACAAATCATTGGATTTGGGTGTTCCAATCACCTCCATGGCCACAGGTGTATAAAATCAAGAACCTAGGCATGCAGACTGCTTCTACAAACATTTGTGAAAGAATGGGTCACTCTCAGGAGCTCAGTGAATTCAAGCGTGGTACCGTGATAGGTTGCCACCTGTGCAAGTCCATCCTTGAAATTTCCTTGCTACTAAATATTCCACGGTCAACTGTTAGTGGTATTATAACAAAGTGGAAGCAACTGGGAACAACATCAACTCAGCCATGAAGTGGTAGGCCACATAAAATGACAGAGCAGGGTCAACCCGATAAAACACCTTTGGGATGAATTATAGCGGAGACTGCGAGCCAGGCCTTCTCGTCCAAAATCAGTACCTGACCTCTCAAATGCGCTTCTGGAAGAATGGTCAAACATTCCCATAGACACACTCCTAAACCTTGTGGACAGCCTTCCCAGAAGAGTTGAAGCTGTTATAGCAGCAAAGGGTGGGTCAACTCAATATTGAACCCTATGGGCTAAGACTGGGATGACATTAAAGTTCATGTGTGTGTAAAGTCAGGCGTCCCAATACTTTTGGGAATATATTGTACTTCTAGATAATTGCAGGCTTTGTATTCTTTGCATACCTTATTTCTCTTTTCTTCCCCAGTCTTCTGACAGTGGCCATGTTTACTGAGGACAGATTACTAGTTCTCCATTTACCTCCTTGATTTTGGGCACATGTGACTAGACATGTGACTAGGACATGTGACCATGCACATGGAACAGGATGGGCCATCCCCATACTGTTCCCAGAAAGTTGGGAGCATGAAATTGTCCAAAATGTCTTGGCATGCTGATGCCTTAAGAGTTCGCTTCACGGAAACTATAGGGCCAAGCCCAACCCATGACCGAGTTTTTAGAGGAGGTGACACCAAAATGACTGTCAGTGGCGCCACTGTGTAGAGACACTAAATACGGGTCCTAATGGGATGATCTATAGTCTGGATTATACTTTTGTCTCTGTCAATAACACTGGCTTTGATATGTGCCTGCTGATGTGTAATTAAACTTTTGGAAGGAGCACCATATGTCATATTGGATGATTTATATGTTAATGTTTTGCCTCTGACGTTTATTAATGCAGTAATTTCTGTGAACTATTTAGAAATACTTTTTTCAAACAAATGGAAATGCATGCGATGGGTCCATGTTGTTTTAGAGTTTTAAACATTTTTTGTAGTCCTAATAAAAGTTTAAGTAGAGTACGGTTATATAGTGGTAGGTATTATTTGATAAAGATATCTCTAGGTTGGGCACGTAGTCTCTAGAAATATTTAACAAAAGCAGTGTGGTCCTGTCATTTAGGGCTTTATATCAAACACGATATAACTGACAGACTATACCCAAATACCTTTTTATGACACTTAATTTCATCACTGCAATGATGTTTGTTGTGGATTTGCACTGAATTATGGCCACTAGATGAAGCCAAAGAGCATAGAATTGATATGCTTCTTGGCTCCATTTAGTGCCCATAATGCAGTGTAAATCTACAACAGACATTCGCAGAGCAAACACCCCTGTATACATTTTACAAATACACCCCTTAGTATTTCAGGATAAAAGGTACAGTAACCTTGCTTACACCTTGCAAGGCCCCACCTTGCAACTTACAGATCTTAGAGGATCTGCTACTGACAGCTTGGTGCCAGATACCACTGCATACTTTCAAAAGGTCTAAGGAGTCCATGCCTTCACGGGTCAGGCCTGTTTTGGCAGCAAAAAGGGAACCTACCCAATACTAGGTGGGTGGTCATAATGTTATGGATGTAACAGTTGAACATTCATCAGTTTACACATTACTGCCAACATATCTGTCATAAAGGCAATCCAAAATCTATGATTAAGATCCTCTTGGGGACCCCTCCTGTGGTCGACCATGTGAAGCAGTGGCGGAACTACCGCCGGTGCAGGCGGTGCGGACGCACCAGGGCCTTGGGACTTCTTTGTCCTAGCGGGGAGGAGAGAAAGTGACAGCCGGCCTAGCGCTGCGGGAGGAGAGCGCTGTGTTTGTGTTTTTTTTTTTGGGGGGGGGGCAAAAAAAAAATCTTGCACCAGGGCCCTTTGTTCCTTAGCTCCGCCACTGATGTGAAGAGATTCATTTTCTGAAGTTCTAGAGGAAGCATTTCTTAAAGGGACCTCCCCAGGCCTGGAGCTAGCCTCGCCCATAGCCAACTGGTGCTCTCCCAGAGATACATTTTGGGGTTGTTTTTTTTAAAAATAAAACACTTGTCAAAAACATGTCTTTTGTTTTTTTCCAAATAAAGGATTTTTTCAAACGTCTGGAGTTCTTATTTACAATTTCATCTAACCGTTTAGTGAATGGGTAGGGGTACGCCCCAGGGCTTGTGGGGAAGAGGCCCTTGTCCCCATCAGCTCGGGGACAAGGTGCTTTTCCAGGGTTGCCCCTCCCAGTGCCGGGGGCCTGTGGCCCGGTATCAATGTGACAGTCTCATTGTCACAGGTCGGCTAGAACTATGAGGTGAGTGAAAAGTACTTACCTCATAGTTCTCCTTTAAGGGTCTGGTAGGACACTTTTTACACTTTTTATTTACCAGTAATTTGCATACAAGCCCTCTTAAAGAGGCAATTGTTTTTGAAAGTTCTACCCCCATAGAATTGCATTGAGTTCGAGTTTGAACTTTTTGGGTGTTCTAAAGTTTGAATTCGAACCAAACTCGGACCTGTTCGGCTCATGACTACTGGTAATACATGTGGCTTTCTATATTCTACAAAACACTGCTCTGTTTTTATTAGACTTGCTATAATATGTAACATAGACAGTATTACATAAAAAAAAAAAAGATATAAGCAACTTACAGTATGCCCTCTTGCATGTTGCTTAGAAGATTCAGGTCGTAGAGGAGGGTCTGGTGGATTTTTAAAAGAATTTCCTGGGATTGTCCGGTCTGAAATATCATAAATGTATACATTAGGAAAAAGGCAAAATTATATTTAGCTTGTTAGGTTTATATACAAGTCTCCTTAAAGTACCAAAGCATAACACACTTGATTGATTTCTGTATGCTCTTTATGCATACAAACACCTGTTAAAAATAATTTTAAAGTACCTACTAAGACTTCAGTTAACCACCTAAAATAAGAAAAATCAGATGAATACTTAAAGTGTACGTCTTGACGTATGCAAAATATATTTAAAAA
>NW_017307204.1:282227-304551 GCF_000935625.1 Nanorana parkeri
CATATATATATATATATTTATTGTATATTCAGTGCATCTTTGCAATACATGAGCATTTCCCTGTGTTTGATCATTTAAAGACCCTCAAGTACAGAAAAATACCAATTGATCTACCAGAAAAATGCATTCTGCTCTTAAAAAAGAACTATGAGGCTAGTGCTTTTCACTCACCTCATAGTTCTGGCCGACCTGTGACAATAAGACTGTCACAGGTCGGCTCAGTAGATCGGGAGGTAAGCGAACACATACCAGCGTTCGCTCACCTCTCGATCCTGTCACAGCTCTCTGCCGTGACAGGGGAGGGGCTGGATTCCCTTCTCCCCGCTCCGATCCACCAGCGCTGACTGGCGGAATGGACGGGGGAGGGGGCGGGTACAGCTGGCTCTGCCTCTAGATAGGCAGAGCCAGCTATGACTCACGCAGCTGGGCGGATCTAGACATAATTGTCGGGATCCGCTTCAGCTGCGGCGTCTCAGTATACCGAGAGCAGCAGCTCGCGGTATACTGAGCTTTGGGTGATGGGAGGACGCTAGTTTGTATCCTCCCGTTACCCTAAGGAGAACTATGGGAAAAAGCCTTAACCCCATAGTTCTCCTTTAAGCTCTGTTGTGGGCTGGCAACATACAGCATTTCTGTGAGCTAAGTCTTGTCAGCTCTGCCCAGTGTCTTTTGCAAAGCTACTAAGCCACTCCCACTCTCAGATCAATACAACATAAAGACTAATAATTCTGTAGTCCAAGATAAAGCTAGGAGAGTTTAACAAAATATTCAGCATACTAAAGGAAAACTGCTCTGAATTTTGCTCTGACATAATCAACAGTTTTTTTTGTATTTATCAAAACAGTTATAACAAAATATTTCCAATGGTTTATTATACAGAGCAAAATGGAGAAAATAAGAGATGTTTATTGCTCTGGTTTGCATACACTTTAAATGTAAATATGCAACTCTATGCATTTTTTTTTCTTTTGTCTTATTTTACAATCTTTTAAGACCCTTAACCCTTGGCTCAACAGTGCTTGGTGTATGGCCCACTGTGCTTCAGACTTGAACTTAAGTCCCAGCAGCTCTGGTGGGCTTTTGTGGTACTTGCTTACTGTCTGTGCCAGATGTAGTCCAGCACTAAGCCTAGAATCTTAACTAATCAGCTTGCTACAAATTTCTCTGCAAGGTCACCACACACATTACAATCTGACTGTAAAATCTATAACTATATACAGTAGTGCAAGCTTCCCTGATTGGATATAAATCAATTGGATAGTTTAGGTAGGTGCTCATATTACGTAGTTTTGATAAATCTAAGGGGTCTATTCACGAAGCTGCCGAGGGAATGACCGACCTGAAGTGAAGTGAGCGAACACTGTTCGGCTATTCACTTCAACCATACACATTACAATCTGACCATCCAATCTTTGTACAACCGATTTTTAATTTACCAAATCTATGTAATATGACGACCTACCTAATCTATCCAATCAATTTCTAGCCAATCATGCATTGTAACATGCATGCTTTAGAGTTCTGTAGCAGTGCAACACAATGCTTTGGTGTTGCATTTAAAAGAGAGGTGATGTGATATCATGTGTGGTGTTATTAGTACTTAGTGTCAACTCCAATATGCAGTTTTAGATGAGGCAGAGGCTGATCCTGCTCTGCCATGCTTACCCATGCAGCAACAGATTACTGCAGTAGCGATTTATCTTGTCTTGTGTGTATCTAAATGTCAAATGCAAGTGATCTCCTTTCTATACTTAATTTTGTCCAGTCCCTGACTAAAAATGGTTTTGGTTCTAGGCACACATGTATAGGACAAGTAGAAAAACATCTGTACTAGAAATGCAAATGTTCAGCAATAAAATAGTTTCTAAGCAAAACCTTTTTTTTTCTTGACCTTCTGTCAAGTTTTTATTGCTGTCTGAATCCATGTTGGGGAGATTCATACCTCTATTTGTACTGGCGACCATTGTCACCATAATGGAAACTGAGGTGGAATCCAAAAATATACAGGGTTATTCACAAAAGGGTGAAGGGTTTGGAGAAGGAAGGAGAAGTGAACAATCTAGGACAACATAGCTGAACTGGAAAGTGAGCTGAATTGGAGAATTTTTCCAAATCAGCTTTTTTGGCCTAGATTGTTCACTTCTTCAAACTCTTCGCCCTTTTGTGAATAGCCCATTGTTCTCTCCATAACAAGATATGATGGAAAACTGTTGAATGAGGACACTTGTTTCAGGGACAACCATTGAGGCTAACCTTTTTATCATTTCTTCAATATCCAGATCAATGTTACACCTTGGTCTCCAAGCTGCGGCCTAGGGTCACTTATGGCCCTTTGGTACTATTACTGCAGTTCAAAAGTCTGTAGTGGGATCATTATTTGTAAAGGGATAAATGCATTTAGTTTTGTTTTATTGTTGTTACGCACCCATGCCTTTAACTGCCATAGTAAATACTAAGTTAACTAATTGCATGAATGTGATGTGATTTCAAAGATACAGATGACTGGTTTTAGACTTTCTTAAAATACATAATCTGAATAGTAACACAGAGAATATCTAAGACTTAGTGCCATGCAGACAGCAACAGGTTTGTAGAATCACAGTCAAAACTTCCAAAAAAAATTCAAAAATAATCATACTTTAACAGAGCAGAACACCAGATAGGGCTGAAGCTGTATTCAAGAGTGCTTTTGCAGTGCCAGCTATCTGTTTTTACAGTTGTACTTTGAACAGTTTGTAACACTAGAGTAATTACTGTATATTTGTTTTTATTGCTGTCAATCTCCTTATTGGGTAGATACCTGGGTAGATTGGGTGCCACTCTATTTCTGCTGGTGAATGTTTGCACTGGGACAGAAAGTGGGGAGAAATCCAAACTATTAGGGCCAGTCCCCACCGGGTCCGTGCCTCAATTGCACAGTATTGTGGTACCACGCGCTGCGACGTGGTCAAACACATTCATTCACATGAATGGTAACGCATCTCTGCCACTGTAACAGGGTATTTGCGTTGTGTGGTACCGTGCATTAATTGCACAGAACCATTCGATTAACGCACCGGCCCAGTGGGAATGGGCCCTTAGAGTTGTACACAAAGAGGTAAGGGGAAATCTTCCAATGGGGACACCTGGTCCCGGGGAGAGGTGTCTAAGAGGGGAATTACCCTCAGCATTCCGAGAAAAAGAAATTGGCCACAGGTGTCATATTTCAGGAAATTGAAATGCAACTGAAGCCAAAACTTTTTTTTTTAGTTTTGGATAGAGCAGAGAGAATTAGAACACCTGTCCTGTACTATTCACAAAGCTGCTGAAGGCAGCCAATTGAATACCTGAGTCATAGTGAAGTGAGCTGAACACGTCTGCATGTTCGGCTGAGCCAAAGTGCTCAGCCGATCCAACATCTAGATTGGCTAAGCCGAAGCTCTGGCAGCTCACTCGCTGCCGTTCACCCCTATTCTCACAGGGGCCGAACAGCAGTGAGTGAATAGCCGAATGCCGCTGAGCAGTGGTACCGAGCACAATAGCAAATCAATGAGAATAGTTTTTAAAAAAAAGTTGAAAAATGATTTTAAAATGTGAATAAATTGAAAAACAACAAAATAAAGATTTTTTTAAAAAGAAAAAAACATACGTGCAAAAAAGACGATTGCGCCCATTACGCTGCACATGTTACATATCGCCGCGAACGTCGGAGTCGGAGTGAGAGCAATAATTCTAGGGCCATCAAAAGGCAGAGTCGCAGTGAGAGCCATAATTCTAGGGCCATCAATCACTGATAACACTAAACTGATGAGCGGTAAAAGCTTTTAAAGTGTCTCCTATGGCCAATTTTGGGTATGGTAGTTTTCTGCGATGTCGCGGGTGCGCACAATTTTAAAGCTTGTTTGGTGTCTATTAACCCGACGTGACCCCGACTTATATATTTTACCAAAAAAATGGGTAATATTAAATGTTTCCTAACATAATGTAAAAAAAAACTTTTTTCCCCAAAATTTTCAGTCATTTTTCCTAATTATAGGGGTCTATTCACAAAGCTGCCGAAGGATCTCCTGCTCCCGGCCACCAAGGAGAAAAACCACGCTGTGACCCCAATAAAGCTGTGAGAATGAAGCAATTTTTTTGGGGGGGAGGGAGGATTCATGATCTGCAGGTGCCAAGGATCAGGGGGAGCTGCATCTGCCCCTTACCCTTTTATTGGGTATTGCACCTGCTAGGGTCTTTTAGCAGGTCCCAGTCAATGAATAATCTTCGGCCATAGCTCCGGCTGATCCTTCGGCTAGCTTCGGCCGCCGGAGCCCTTCAGTTCAGTAGAACAGAAGGGCTGCTGTACGGGCTATTCACTATAGCCTGTACAGTTCCCAAAGTTGGCCGAGCAGCTCAGTCGAGCCGAAGGCATATGCTTCGGCTCCACTAAGCCGAGGCAAAACCCGAAGCGGGCCGAAAGCCTTGCAGCTGACAGCCAGCTGCTATCTCACAGCTGGCTCCGGCCAGTTGCAATGACAGTTCAGCATCCCCTAGTTACCAGGTAACCAGGGGACGTTGAACTGTCATTACAATGAGAACTTGGCCGAGTACTCATTGTGTAATGACAGTTTAGCATACCCTGGTTACCAGGTAACCAGGGGACGCTGACTTGTCATTACAATGAGAACTCGGCAGACCCGCCGTGATGTCCGCTCCGAGACCAATAGGCACTTTTCTTATTCCCAGGAGGTTGGAAATGTGAAGGTTCCAACGCCGAGCTCTTCTCCACGTCACACCTGAGTGCCGGCTGCCAAGGCAGACACATTTTATTTCTTTCCTTTCTAAGCACAAGTATTATAGCTAGTGAAATAATTAGCCTGTGAATCCTTGTGGGCTTTGTGTGCAGAGCCAATTTGAAGCTGGTAGCTAAACACTGGCTCTTAATAGAACTCCATCTTTGCACTGTGTAACATCCTAATTATTTGTTATGAATATGCCAAATGCAAACAAATTATGGGATAATTTTTAATTAACACATCTCTGCGATATTAAACAAAACTGTCCCCGAATGCTCTATGAGATGGTAGTGTGCGATAGTACTTGTGTATTACATGAGATTAAGCAGGGAATGGAGCTCTTCCAGGCTGCAGATAGCATCTAAAAAAACAAGAAACCTAACATTTTCACTTGAGTATTTACCATCATCACTAAATGAAGACCATTATTAAAAAAAAATTCTCAGCAGGGCTCTGGAATGATGGACCGTATTAAACTAATTGCAGTTTGCGCTCTCTTTTGGCTTAGAAGTCTTCAGGGAGAAGGCTGAATGCTGCAGGCAGGATCAAAGGAGCAGACAATGATTACGACAGCCTGGGTCAGGCAAAGAATCCTCACGGCTGGCTCCGCCGAGTTCTCATTTTAATGACAGTTCATTACCTAGTAACGGCCGGCTCCGCCCAGTTATTAATTGGCGGCCAATAGGAAAAAGTTGGCTGGAGCTAGCTGTCACTAGCGCTCTGCCCAATTGTTTTCTACTTTTTTTTCAAATTTTTTCCCACTGTTTTCCTATTCTGCTCGGCACCACGGAGGTAACGAGCAGAACAGCTAAGCCAAATACTGCTCGGCGGCATTCGGCTATTCACTCACTGCCATTCGGCCCCTATGAGAATAGGCCGAACAGCAGCGAGCAGCCTGTTCGGCCGATCCAGAAGCCAGCCGAAGTAAGCCGGTGTGCGGCTGATTTCAGCCGATGTATGGCTGAAATCAGCTGTGCAAGCCTGAAGTGAAAAGCCGAACAGCGGTTTGGCTCACTTCATTTCGGCTCGGTTATTCACACGGCTGCCTCTGGCAGCTTTGTGAATAACCCTGTAAATAACTACCATAACTTGTGTGTGACAAAATTGGTGTCACTGTAGCAGAAGAACATGTTAGTGTTGTTTTCTGTCCTGCAGTCTTTTCATAGAGATGTAGTTAAGATGTTACCCATTATGTGCCAATAGCTGGCAAGAGAACCTCCCAGCCTCACTGACTTTTCACCTGCCACATAAGTGTTATAGATTTGTGATCCTATTCCCATTAATGACTGATGTTTTTTCTTGGTGCCCAAACTCTCCAAAGTCTAACATATTTATGGTTATATCTCCCTGGCAAGCAGTTTTGTGCACACATTACCTTGGTGTTTATTCTAGCAAAAGTACCAGTTTTCGAACACAGAAAGAAAGAAATTCTGTAGCCACTGATTAAGATAAACTTGACTCATTCCCAAATAGACACAATTTTGCAAAAAAGTAATCTGGTTCACTGGTATATATTACTGAGTAATTTAAGACAACCCAAATACCTCTTAATCTTTCTCACTAATGCAAGTGGTCATTTCTTACTTAGTTTAATTGCAACAAAGCAATGTCATGCTGCTATTCATTCACCAGACAAGGTCAGTTCAAAAGTTTTTGTGGGAAAGAGATAAGAAGTAAAGCAAAAGTTTATGCACTACCATTAAAATAGTGATTGTAAAACTGTTGTATTCTGGTACAGAAGAAATTGCCATGGCATTGCGGTTAGTATACTTTTATAGGTATTTTAAACAATTTATTTGATCCCTCTCTTAATTATCAGTTACACTTTTACATATTTACCAGCATAAACTGGATTGCCACTGGTTGCTTTGGGTGGATTTATCTGAATAGGTTCATTGTTGGATGGTGGAGGTTCATAGTCTACATCACTGTTGCCCTCATCATCTGCATTAGGAGATTCATAGTCTGCCCCATCATCTGATGCATCAGGATCTTCATAATCATCATCCTTTGTTGTTAAACAGGAAAAGTTAACAATGTAAAAAAGAAAGAATAATTATGGTGAGAAGCATATTTCGAGATTTTAGCATTAAGCACGTTGTTACATAGTTACATAGTATTTGAGGTTGAATAAAGGTCCATGAAGTTCAACCTTTGTGTGTCTGTGTGTTGTGCGTGCATGTGTGTATATAAGTCCCTGTGTGGTCTTAGTTTTTAAGAGTACCTGTACCCCTGTATGTTACGGCATCTGAGGACAGTATCTAATTGATTTTTGAATGAATCAATATTCTCTGCTGATACCACTGCTTATGGCAGAGAGTTCCAAAATGTAACCACTCTGACTGAAAATAATCCTCTACGCCCTTTGTGGTTGAATCTTTTCTCCACCAATGTAAGGTGGTGGCCTCTAGTCTTTGTTAGGGAGTTTAGAGTAAAAAGTTTATTGCTGATGTTGCCATCACCACCAAACATTTTGTATAGCAAAATCATGTCCTCTTTTAATCGCCTCACTTCCAGCGTGAACACATTTAAATTTAGCAACCTTGTCTCGCAGCTTTGATCCCCCAGCCCCTTAATCAGTTTGCCCTTGCCATATAGTTGCCCACTCCCCTATTTTATTCAGGTCCTCTTGTAAGGTTATAATGTCTAAGCCCGTGTCTATTAGCCTCCCAATTTTAGCATCATCTGCAAACACAGAAACCTGACTATTACACCTTCCCCAATATCATTAATAAACAGGTTAAACAATATTGGGCCTAAGACCGCACCCTGGGGCACACCACTCTCGACCCTAGACCAATCAGAAAAAGAGCCATTTATCAACACTCTCTGGACACGTTCCTGTAGCCAGTTCTCTATTATCCATGTACATACCATTTCATCTTACAATTTACCCTAGTATTCCTCTGATACATTTTTAAGGATTTAATCTATTTTCTGTTATGTGTTTGGCTGCTTCTTTCAATTGTGAAATCACTTAGCCGTCTATCAGACATGGCAGCCAACCATAAAACCAGACCAATCACAGCTGTAGGTTTTATATGTAGAATATATCTAAAAGCTTGAGAAATCACAAATATATCTAAGCGTTAAGTGGTAAAAGAAGCAAATAGGACTGAATTATACTTTCAGTTTGTTAAATCGTAAAGGTAAATATAAATATTTTCATTTCTCTGAGATATTCGAATTTCAGTTTGTTAGTATCTCTACTGCTGTATCATTGTTTGAAGGCATTAGAGTATGAAAATCAAGAATCCTTGTCTGCAAGCCAGATATTCAGATGAGTTACAAAGAAGAGTAAGAAAAATGTGCACTTTCCGTATTTTAAGATTCTTTTCATATTGACGCTTGCACACTTGACATGTGCGTTTCGTTGCAGAAAGATTCATTATTCGGACGAATTTTCAGGAAATTCGTACAATTAGATGCATCCGAATTTCCAAGTGACAGAAATGACAAATTAAGTTTTATTGTTTTAAGCATCAATCCACATTTTCATTAGCGGTAGTGTGTACGAATTTTTAGTTACGAACTAATTTTCATTGCAGCAAAGAAAAACAAAAATTTTGTTTTTTGTTTTTTACAGTCTGCAGAAAAATAAAGCGTGAGCTTCCCCCAATTGATACCAGATCCTTTAGGTCTGGTAGGAATGTTAGGAGGGCACCCCAAGTTAAAAATAAAAAAAGTGAGTGGGGTTCCCCCAAAAGTAATACCAGGCCCTTTTAGGCCCAAAAAATGGCAGTGCCAGGAAACATGGGGTCCCCCTAAAATTCCTACCTGACCCTTGATCTGAGCACAGGCCTGTCAGGGCAGGAAAGGGGGGGACGATCGAGTCCCCCCCCCCCGCCCCATACCAAGCCGTGTGCCCTCGGCATTGAATAATATTATGGCACCTCGGCTCCCAGACCCGAATGGTGTTCTATGAGAGCTCAGAATGTCAAATGGGCGAAACAAGCCCTGTGATGTCACGGCTTGCTCCGCCCATTTGTTTACATTCTGGCCAGAGATGTCATTTTGCAGCGAATCTTCGTCAGGTGCGGACAGGTCGTCGTGCGGCCGGACTTTTTTTATTGCGTCAAATCGGTGGGCGCCGGTCATTGTGCTTGACGCTGGATTACATTGATGGATCCATTTTTATTTATTTTTAAATAAAGGACTTGTCAAAAACTGACTGGTTTTTATTTTCAATTAAAGGACTTTTTCAAAATGTATGGTGTGTTTATTTACTTTATTTACTACGAGTACCCCATACTCATTCAAAAGGGAAGGGCGGCGGCATCTGGGTGCCCCCTTAATTAAAGGAGTACCCCGATGCAAATAAGCCCCCCCGCGCGCAGGCACCCACAACTACAGGGTCAGGGTTGTGGGAAGAGGCCTTTGTCCCCTTCGGCATAGGGACACCCTCCCAATGCCGAGGGCAAGTGGCCTGGTGATCAGATCAAGGGTCTGGCAGGATTTTTAGGGGGGACTACACTTTTTTCCCCATTTTTTGGGCCTGAAGTGCCTGGCAGGAATTTTAAGGGGGAACCCCCGAATTGACTTTTGGACCTTAATCCTGAAAAACGAAATAACAAAGAATCAGAATTAAAATGAAACTAAACAATTATTTTTCTGGCGCGCCGCACATGTCTATTGCACACATTGCCTAGTTTACAGTGATGAGAATGAATTCCCATGGATAATCTTTGAAGGGGTTAAAGAATTATCTAAGAGGCATTATGATTTAATCTGTGGCAAATGGAGTTCAACAGAAAATAAAAACACAGAAAGTACCCCTGTCCTACCAGCATTAAGTATTTTTCTACAAGAAACCCCTCTTACTCCTACTTTGTCTGTAAGACATAGGGGTTGATTTACTAAAGGAAAATAGGTTGTTCACTTTGCAAGCGAATGTTTTACTTTGCAAGAAAATGTTCCCTTAGCTTAGTGAATGAGGTGAAGTTCTGCTGGCACGGATTCATGCGCAAGCAAAAAAGAAATGTTTTATTTTCCTTGCACATGATTCGATATTCTTCACCTTCACCTTCGTAATATCTCCTAAATATGCCCCTTCCTCACCAATGAAATCGCAAAATGACTCATCCACTCACTTGTTATTTCTTGTGTTGACTATTGCAACTCCCTCCTCATTGGCCTACCTCTACACAGGCTATCCACCCTTCAGTCCATCATATGCAGCTGCTAGACTCATTCACCTAACCAACCGCTCAGTGTCTGCAACCCCCCAGTCGGTCCCTCCACTAGCCCAAAGGATAATATTCAAAATATTAACAACCACTTACAAAGCCATCCACAACTCTGCCCCCGGCTATATCTCAAACCTGGTCTCAAAGTATCCGCCTAACCATCCCCTCCGCTCTTCAAAAGACCTCCTGCTTTCCAGCTCCCTCATCAACTCCTCCCATGCTCGCCTCCAGGACTTCACTAGAGTATCTCCCATTCTATGGAACTCTCTACCCCAACCTGCCCGTCTGTCTCCCACTCTGACTACCTTTAGGAGATCCCTTAAGACTCATCTCTTCAGGGAAGCCTATCCCACCTCAACCTAACCACTGAACTATCACTTTCTTAAACAATTCATCCCCACACAGCTACCTCCTCATGTATCACGTGCCCCTCCCTTTTAGATTGTAAGCCCTCACGGGCAGGGCCCTCCTTACCATCTTGTCTTGAATTGTATTGTGATTGTAATGTCTTCCTTATATTGTAAACCGCTGCGCAAACTGTTGGCGCTATAAAAAACCTGTATAATAATAATAATATTCTTTGTTAAGTGAGCTTTCACCAAATTCACTAAGCAAAAAGAAAATTCCCTTGCAAAGTGAACAGGCTATTAGCCTTTAGTAAATCAATCTGCATGCTTCTAGTATCATCATAGAACATAGGTTATTGTTCTTTTAGCACGGAGCACCATGCTGTGGAATGTAAATAAATATATTGCATTCGGGAATGAGGTAATAAAGTAGACAAATGAATTAAGAAAGTGTGAGCCAGAATTTGTAATTCTCAAAATCAATTGCCCCATTACTATCTTGCATAGTTACATATTTAGTCAGGTTGAAAAAAGACACAAGCTCATCGAGTTCAACCTATCTGTTAATTGGATGCCAGATGTAGGAGAACTTGCAGACCCAACTTTAGGAATGCTTTAAAAAAAAAAGAAAATAAAAATTATTTTTTTATTTCTTTTCTAATTTTTAATTAAAATGGTCATTTAAAAAAAAAAAACTTTAATTTTGATTAAAATTTTTGATAAATGCTCTTTGCCGTTTCATGTCTAGGAGTAATCATAAACCTTCATGACCACAATTTTTTTTGAAAGTTTACCATACACCAGTTTAACCAACAGTACCTTTGTAATGATTTGCATACCAAAGTTATTTTTACACTTTTTTTCTGCTAATCTGAGGTATTCATTTGGTAAACTTTAATATAATAATATTTTTTTCTAATAGAGAATTTTTGTTAAAAATGAATTTTTTGTTTGTTTAATGCATGATGTATTTTGTACACTTAATACTTTTACAAAAAATGTAAAATATTTTTTTCTTATTTATCCTTAATACATGGCTCCAAAATATGCAAAGGATTTGCTACATATGTTAGTGCTGTATGGTTAAAGAACAAATGTGGATATTTAAATATTTAGGATTTCAAGATATTAAGCACAATGGCTGTCATTCTCCGGTCTGTTTTATAGGATGTTAATTTAAAGTAGGGTCATTGCAAACTAGTTAAAATTAAAAGAATATGTCTTCTTTCTAGGCTCAACATTGTGTGTGCTTGAGTGAAGAGTGAAACTTTAACCAAAATTTCAAATAGGCAGTACATATTTAAGGAAAAAATTTACAGCTCATCGAGGATAAGGGTATTGCTCTCGAGGGGGACCTCACACCGGTTTTTACAAACAACAAGAAGCTGGCTGGGAAATGTCATTTAGCAGCAATAGTTTTTTTTCTCTTTCTTTCTAAGGGGGTTATGCACTAATGCCAAAGCAGCTGAATGAAGAACCGAGCCAAAGTGAAGGCAGCCGAAGCCTCTTTGGCAATTCACAGCAGCCCTGTACAGCCGCATTCGGCCTGCTTCACTTCACTTCGGTTCAGCCGAACAGCCTCTGAAAGTTTGGCTGAACCGAGGGAAATAATCTGTTCGCCTCAGCTGATGCAACATCTGAATCAAGTGAGACAAACGTTCGGCAGTTCGTTCTCTGCTGTTCACTCATTTCTCATAGGGGCCGAACAGCAGAGAGTGAATAGCTGTTCGGCTCAGTCATTCTAGCAAACAGAATGAAAATTGACATTTATATTAAAAAAAAACAACAGTGTGTGGTGCCCTCCCAAATCATACTAGACCCTTTAGGTCTGGTAGGAATGTTAGGAGGGACCCCAACGTGGAAAAAATGTGGCCACCGCTAAATGACAGAGTTGACAGCTCCGCTCACTAATGTAAACAGATGGGCGAAGCGAGTCATGACGTCACGAATCGCTCCGCCCACTTGTTTTCCTGTCATTTCACTGACCTGAAATTGGCATGGGGACAAGGTGCTTTTTCAAGGGATTCCCCCTGGAAAAGCACAGAGGGCATGTGGCTGGTATGGTGCAGGGAGGAGGGGGGCGCTTGCTAGTCCCCCTCTTTCCTGCCCTGCCAGGCCACCGCTCGGATTAAGGGTCTGGTTGGGAATTTTAGGGGCACCCCACTTTTTCATTTTTTGGCATTAGGGTCCCCCATAAAATTCCTACCAGACCTAAAGGGTCTGATATGACTTTTGGGGGGAATGCCATGCTTTATTTGTTTTAGCACATCGTATTAAGAACATACTTGACTTAATGCCTTGTAAAGTATAATGTAACATCATGAAGCAATGTTAATTTTTCTGCACACATTTTATCAGTAAACAAGGACATTACATCGGGGGTCCCTCCGAACATTCCTACCAGACCTATAGGGTCTAGAATGAATTGGGAGGGCACCCTATGCTGCTTTTTTTTAAATCTATCTTTTACAAACTTGCAGAGACTTAGTCCACTTCAGCGGACCATTCGCCCCGCTTTTTGCTGCACGGGCTATTGTGAATAGTGCGTCCCATCCCCTTTGGTTCGGCTGAACCGAAGGGTTCCTGCTGCTGAAGTGAGCCAAAGGATTAGTCGAACGTTCAACTAAATCCTTCAGTAGCTTAGTGAATAACCCCAAAAATGTAACAGAAGTACATTGTGCAAGTGTACCACTTTATAGGCATGTGCACCGGCAAAAAAATTGTTTCGTTTCATTTCGTTTTGATTCGGATTTTGCATTATTTAGTTTTTCGGGTTTTGGGTCCAAAAGTCAATTCGGCAATTCGGGATTCGGATTCGGACAAAATTTGTTAGCAGTAGTCTATACAACTTTTCATTTGTGGATGAAATTTCGTTGCAGCAAAGTGACAGAGACAAAAAAAAAATATTATTGTTTTTATCTGCAGAAGAAAAAAAAAAAAAACATGGGTGCAAAAATTGAAAAAAGGGCCTCAGTCATGAAGGGGTTAAGGGGGAACCTCAGCCCCTAAAAAATGGGGGGGGAAGCGTGGGTTCCCCCAAAACATTCCTACTGGACCCTTGATCCGAGCACAGGCACGGGAGGGCAGGAAAGGGGGGGCGATCGAGTGCCCCCCTTCCTGCGTCTTACCAGGTCACGTGCCCACTGCATTGGGAGGGTGTCCCCATGCCGATGGGGACAAGGGCCTCTTTCCCACAACCCTGACCCAGTGGTTGTGGGGATCAGCGGGCAGGGGGGGTTTAGTGCATTTGGGTACCCCTTTTATTAAGTGTGAGCCTAGGTGTCATATGAATAGCAGGGGTCAAAATTTCAAGTCCTGAGCTACTAGCCAGGCCTTAGGAGTTACTCGCCACCAGTTGCCCACCTAACCCCTACCCTGCCCCGGCCTTAACTCCGCCCCTAAACACACCCTCTTAAATAATCTTATAAATCACACTGTTAGATGTTTTATGCAAAATAAAGTTACAAAAATAAATATTAACAACTTTAACAATATTACCATAAAGGTCCCTGCCCACACATATAAAATAATAAACTCTCCGCCCTGTTCCATGCACCCTGACATATAAAATATTACCCTCTCCCCCCCTGTTCCCTGCCCCCTCACACATAAAATAAGAAGCACTGATCTGGTGTGATTAGTAAAGTCTGCAGACATTACTGATCACGCCGTTTTCGACCCGAAACTCAGTTAAGAGCTGCGGCTGACAGAACAGGGAGCCCAGCAGGAGCAGCTGCTCCCACTAGTCAGGTACTGACTCAAGCCTGACTGAATTTCCACTCGCCTGCACTGCATTTCCACTCGCCTGCACTGCATTTCCACTCGCCAAATGCGAGCAGGCGAGTGGAAATTTTGAGCCCTGTGAATAGTATTATGACACCTCGGCTCACAGACCCGAATGGCATTTGGAAGCTCACGAATAGCATTCGGGTCATTCATTTTTGAAAATTCAGATTAGTTTTCATTCGCCATTTCTGTTCTTCGGAAATTTGGATACAACCGAATCTCAGAATAACTAAAACTCGTCCGAAAAATGAATTTTTGCGAAACGATTAGCACATGTCTACAACTTTATGTGCATGTTTAGGACATTCCCCAGGCATGGTATTTAAAGAAATTAATGTTTATGTTTATTAATTTAATGTTGCTCATTAAGCTGCATTACAAGGCCCCTCCCTGCTGAACTGTATTTTTTTTTTTTTTGCATTGTTTCAGGTCCAATGTGGATGTGCCCAGCTACCCATGTCCTTTAAGAAAAGCTTGCAAATTGGCTTTGGAAAAGGGCAGAAAAAAATATTACAAGAATCAGCTCCCATTGACTTCAATGGGCTTCATGAGCTATGTTTGGAGTTTGGGTTTTTTCAAGTATTTGGCAAACATCCAGTAAATGAACTTTGCTTGGTTTGCTCATCAGTAGTTAGCATCAACATTTAAGAAGTTTAAGGCTAGATTAGGCTAGTGGGCTTTAGGAGGGGGGAGGGCCTTTTTTTGTTAAAGGTAAAGTTGTCATTTGAAGTTAGCATTAAGTCCATTCTTGAAAAAATTTAGCCTGAAGCTAAATCGATAATTACATCAGTAAATAAGATTCATCCCTAGTTATAAAACAGATGGGCATGTTTCCCCTTGTCTTATACATGCCATGTTTAGCAGTTATGCAGTAATAGGGATGAGCTCAGGTTTGGACTGAGCTCATCCCTTGTTGTACATGCAGCTGCAGGGTGGGGAATGCCCGGCTCACAGCTGATTGGGTGGAAGTGCTCAGGTTTGAACTAAGTTTGGTCTGAGCCTGAGCTTAGATCTATTCAGTAAGTATTTGCAAGGAAGGTATGTATTAAGTGGCCACAAATGAACCACATTTGGGCAAATTAAATCAATATAATTTGAATATTTGGCTAGCTACGGCTAGACCCTTCGGCTGCTTCGTGAATAGACCCCTATATATACAAAGAATAATGGTAAAGAACAAATCTTGCCTGAAACCATCCTATATCTGTCTAGTTCATTACATTTGTGGACATTGCCTTACAAATGCCTGCCAACACATGCTGAATACCTGTAAAAATTATACCAACATACCCCAGCAGGTCTTTATACAACACTTCCAGCCTGGAGCCAAATGTGGCTTAGAAAAATTTCATACATTTTCTTGGCGCTGTTAGAAATCTTTGTAAATGCGTACTAAGCCTGATGCTATTCAAAGTCAAGATTAAAAACCATGTTTAATTAACTTTTTGGTCTCAGGCACAATACTATTAAAATGCTCAAAAGGGAAAAAAATAGAATCAATTAATGTATCTTTCCATGTAAACCATCAAGATGGCGCTAAATACTCCCCAACAAAAATATCAACCATTAAAAATTTCTACTGAGGATGTGTTTGACAAAAAAAATCAAGATCAATTGTGTGCATTATTATACTGTTGTAACAAAAATTATCTTACGAAAGAGTCGGAGTCTGATCCATCCCAATTGTCTGACATATCTGTGGAGGAGAAATATATTTTTGTATTCTTACAACTGCATTATAGATATTATATACATACATGTCATGTTCTTTTCTCTTTAAAACGTAATTTAAGAAACTTAGTTTATCTAAATCAACAAAAATGATATATATTTTAGATTAACAATATGTTGTGTGTGCTCCTAATTTGAACTACAGAATATTTATCCCTCTCTTCATCTCCATAACATAGGGAAGAAAAGTGCTGTATTCCTGGGAAGAAGCTGTGAACTAGGAAAGTCGGGAAAACACTAAAGGGGTTATTCACAAAAGGGTGAAACTGGAAAGTGAGCTGAATTGGAGAATTTTTCCAAATCAGCTATGTTGCCCTAGATTGTTCACTTCTCCTGCCTTCTCCAAACCCTTCACCCTTTTGTGAATAACCCCCTAAGTGAAATTTTAAAGCAGCAGAGGCAGAGTAGGCAGGAAGTCACAAGCTCACTGGATTTCTGTGAGGATCAGAGATTCAATGATTCTTTTCTCCCATATATAAAATGTATTTTACCCACCGGCGGGCCGGCCACTGTATATATACGGCCGGTCTGCAGCCCCATTGGTCCGGGAGGACATACCTGTACATCCTCCCATGAACACCTGTTTGCGCACAGATGCGGACACTGAAGTTGCTGCTCTCGTTGTCATTAGACAGTGGAGAGCCGTGGCTTAGACAAAGCTGACCGGTTCTGTGTCCTGTGATTGGCAATTGCATCAGAGGCAGGCAGAGTAAAGGGAGTAATAAATGGATGAGCCATCCATTCATTACTTCCTAGTAAAAACAAGCAGCAGTAGCAGCAAAAAAAAAAAAAAGTTTCAAATCATTTGAAGCCCCCTCGCTCCTGTTTATGTTATCTGCATTCTGTCTCTGCTCTGACCTGTATATTAACCCTTTCACCTCCCTTAGCCTACACATCTATACATTAACCCACTCATCTCCATCCTCTCATTGTATGCGACCTGTACATTAACCCCTTCACCTTCCTCTGTCTATGACCTGTAGATTTATTATATCTTGTGCATTATTACAGAGCACCATGTTTTAAACCCCTCAATGCCGGCATGTTTCTTCATTTCCAAAATATTGTGGCAAAAAAATAAGATCACCATGGAGTGTCTGCTTTCCAAAAAAGGGGTAATTTGGGGGATTTTTGTACCGTCCTGACATTTTTATCTGCTATGATTTTTAGAAGAAAGAGAAGGTTTTTTTTTTTTTTTTTTTACTTTATATTTTTTTTAAATGTTAAAAAAAACGTGGTTATTAAATACCACTTAAATAAAGATCTATTTGTTCTCAAAATATAAAATGTATTTTGTTAGAGTGTTGCATAATAGAAGAAGGGAGTGTAACATGCCAGTTCTGAAGTGGTTGAGGACTTTAGGGTTTAATCTCTACATGGGCAGAAGTCAATGCCTCACATACATCCTGGGATTACGATCCACAAAACAGATGGATCAATCTGATGGTTGATGATTTGAAGACAAGGGGGTCTATTCACGAAGCAGCCGAAGGATCTAGCCGTAGCTTCGGCCGATCCTTCTGCTAGCTTCAGCCACAGGACACCTTCGGTTCAGTTAGAACCGAAGGGCTGCTGTACGGGCTATTCACAAAAGCCCATACAGCTCCCGAACTTAGCCGAGCGGTTCAGTCGAGCCGAAGGCATATGCCTCGACTCAGCTGAGCCGCACCAAAAGCCGAAGCTGGCCTGCTTCTGACAGCTGGGCGGAGCCAGCCGTGATCTTACGGCTGGCTCCGGTCACTTGCAGAGAGATCAGATTCCCTGGTTACTGGCTAACCAGGGACTCCCGGCTGCCCAGGAGAGAAACACTGCTTTTTCTTTTTTTTTTCTTTATTCTGACACGGAGCCATGTCAGAATAGAAAACAAAAAATAATAATTTGTGCCCGTAGGAATGCATTGCTAGATTCCTATTTTCTATTTCAATTTGCAATAGCCAATAGTAAACAAGCATTGCACCCGCCCTCTGCTGATGGAGCTGATGGAGAACTGCAGCAGAGGGCGGGTGCAATGCTATTATACTATTGGCTATTGCAAATTGAAATAGAAAATAGGAATCTAGCAATGCATTCCTACGGGCACAAATTATTATTTTTTGTTTTCTATTCTGACATGGCTCCGTGTCAGAATAAAGAAAAAAAAAAGAAAAAGCAGTGTTTCTCGTGAGACTCCCAGAGCGCCCGGGAGAGTTTTTTTTTATCACTTCGCTTTAGGTCGGTCATTCACTCGGCTGCCTACGGCAGCTTAGTGAATAAACCCCAAGGTGTTCGTAAATATGCAGTGTTACCTAAGGGAACATTTAAAGTCAGGTCAAGTTCACTTAATATACAGTGTGGGAGTTTATCAATTTGGTCGCATTCCTCAGTGTCTTATAAACTGTTGCATCCCTGAAACATTTTTGCATAGAAATGCTCACCATATAGTTATCAGGTTACATATTTACATAGATAAACATTCTACCAAAGGAGAAGCATGGAATGCTAGATAATTTTTCCTTAGCTTAATGAATGTGTTGAAAATTATCTTTGCAAAGAATACCCAATCACATGCAAGGAAATCAGTTTCTCCACAGCCCCTTCCCCCAACCATGCTTAGACTCACTTAACTTTTTCTTACAATGTTCTGTAAACGCAGACATTTAAATATCATAAGTTTTAAAGCAGACGTCCATGCTAAACAAATGTTGTCTAAATACAAGAGCCATTACATGAATCTTGGTATACTTTGTATATTTTTTCATATCTGTGCAATAATCCAGACTGAAACAACTCCTGTACTTTGACTCTGTGTAGGAGTTTCCTGTAATAGACTGATCATTGCTGTTCTCTCTCCTTGTGCAGGGTGACTGGTCTTGTATCCGCCCACATGTGGTTTCCTGCAGGCAGCCTGTAGTGGTTGACACCTACAGCTATGCTCTCTGCACAGGCAGAGAGGCAAAGACATTTACAGGGCAATGTCTGCATTTTAAGATCAATTTGTACTCTCAAAATGTTTTTATAACCTTTGTTATTAATGAATAATATAGTTATTGAACGTTTTTGTGCCCAGTTTTTATCTTTAACATGTTAATGCAAATGTTTGAAGCATTTTTTAATCATCTTAAATCTATTGCTCTCAGTAAAATAACACATTACAATCCTACCATGTAGGTCCTTGTGCAGGCACTTACTGGGTGACAATGATCTGCCCCATCTATGGGTTGTGCTCCTGCATTGTCACCCTGTCACATGCTTTGCAGATGAAAACAAAAGCATCAATACTGACACAAGGTTAGGTTCCATTGCTGTCACCTTCAGCAAACCATCTCTGAAGAATGATGTGCTGAAGTTGCTGAAGCGCATGCATGTAGGCAGGGCCGGATTTACTCTTTCTGCTGCCCCAAGGCCAGGTTCCTCAATGCGCCCTCCCCGCCAAACCACGTAGCAGCTTCCCCGCTGTACATTTAGCTCTGCTTGCCCAGCCCAGCGCCCGGAACTGCATGTCCTGTGCTTTGGTAGATAGGAATTCCACACCCCTGCTGCACCTCTACTCCCTGCTGCCCCAAGGCCGTGCCTTGGTTGGCCTTGTGGGAAATCCGGCCCTGCATGTAGGCAAGAAGTGGCTGTAAAAAGGCTGCATTAGTGCTGAAATACAACATATATAAATAAGAATTCTAGGAATGTGCAAGCAACTTAATTTTTTTTTTAAAACAATGGTTTATGAGACGTTATACATTAGCAAACTAAATGGCATTCTGTTAGGGTTTAACTGTACACACTGATTGAGCCTCTTTTGGAGCTTTGTGGCAGGCTGTGCAGGTTAGAAAGAGAGTCATGTCTGTTAGGGCCAGTGAAGGAGGAAGCCCCTGTGCATTGCAGGGTCAGAAGGTTCTCGTGGCTTAAGACACTGCTAGAATTGCTGGTTGTAGCAGAGATGTTGAAGATTTAAAGGGGCTGTGCATCTGAGTTGGTTGGGCCTCTTATAATGTGGCTGAGTTTAAATGTTCTATTTATCTGAAAATAACTGTTTAAGTTCCCCCTGACCTCTATCATAACTTATGTTCACGGTAGAGAGACTTTAAATTGACCTGAGATTTGATGAAACCTCCCTCTTTTTTTATTGTGTGTTGTGGTGCGCTGGGTTAAAAAAGGGTCAGGTCTATATTAAGTGCAAGGTCTACTGTTAACCCATTAAAAATGAATGGGCTGCTTTAACACAGTGCTTCTTAACAAAAAAAGCATTGCATCAGCACATATGCATGAATAGTCTAACTGGGACTTAAAGAGTGTAGTTTTGTTACCAGTTGTTATACATATTCATATTAATTTAACATTCTTACTTGCATCATAACCTGTTGATGGGTGGTAGAGTGCATGCCCTGGATGAGGTTTCTGCATTTCTGTTCTGTAGTAAGATAAAAGAAAGTATTTCATTTAGCGACTAAATATTTAAAATGCATTGTTATCTTTTTCAAATGTAAATTCTTTTTTTTCTTGTCTATACATGAGCTCGCGCTATTCCAGACTGACTTCAAGGTGAATCCTGGACAACTGGTGATTGCTACACCACAGTTAGTTAGTCATAGTTGACCTGGAACAAGCATTTTTGTCAGGAACTCTTGACAGTATGGGAGCTTAGACCTTTAAAGGTAACCTATCTGAAGAAAAATATAGGGGTTCTTTGCTTAGCTCCTGAAAATGTTGTTTCGCTAGCTTCAGTGCTTCCTGGGTCACTGCATTTGAACAAGTGTGCAAATTAGGCATTCTGATTTCATTTTAATTTTTACTTGCTTTCTGCATATTCCAGGTCATCAATTGGTATTGATGCCATTACATGATAGACAGCCATCAGATTTAGAAAGTGGAAAGTAATGGCAGCAGTGGACATAATGTCAGCTAAAGCAAATTATATCTCATGCCACAAAGAGGTGTCATTTGGTCTGCACATAATGTTAGTGAATGCAGTGGCGGACCTAATAACCTAACAACCCTGGTGCAAGATTTTATCTTGGGCCCCCCTCCCAAGAAGGCGGGGGGGGTGAGGGCGTGGGAGCGGATCACACTGGCCCCCGAACCTCCCCCCCAGCAGTCTCTAATGTTGCAGTAGCATGCTGGACTTACCTGAGACCCTCCAGAGCACGCCATAGATCCTGCATAGCCCACCTGAGACTTTCTATGGTGGGCTCTGCAGCCCATTTCCCTGTACCTCCTTCTAACTCTTCTTGCCTGCTGCTGCTGGGGCCTGGCCTCCTCCACCCTCTCTCGTCACCTCTGCCATGCAGCCACTGGTACAGCTGATACCCATGTGAGGGGTCTGGGGCGCCTGGGGGCCCCCTTACATGGGTATTAGCTGATGGAAGTGTTCTATCAAAGTTTGTGACTGCGTTAGAATGTGTGACCGGTCCCATGGTCACACGTTTTAACGTAATCCCGCCTAGTTTTTTGGCGGTGGAATGTGTGACCGTCAATAGGTGAAGAATTCCAACGCTTTGTCAGCTGTTCCAGGGCAGATCGGCATCGCAGATCGGATGGGTAGGAGAACAGATCTGCCCTGTAACAACTGATCGGTCCTGAAATTTCACTTCTATCCGACATTGTGAGATTCTAATAGGGAACATTGCAGTGTAATGTTCCCCATTATAATCCACTTTTCTAATTAAATTAAATAACAGTACACAACCCTCTGCTATGAGCCTGTTTTTTATTTATTTTTTTATTACTTGAACACTAAACTCAGGAGTTAAATCTGCATAAAAATTAGAAATGCATTCAAGTACCTGAATTATTAACAAAAATGCAACTTATTTGTGCATCATTCATCACTGTAGATCCTCAAATCATCTCTGAATTTGTGCTGACACTGTCCTTCCTTCTGGAGGCTGACAACTTTTGTTCCCCATAATCTTTGTGTGTTTTGTAAAGTAGCCACCACCCCAAGCTCGCTTCCATGGTGGACTACAATCTTGATACAAATGAGTGAACTACATGTGAGATTGTAGTCCATCAAGGGAGTGAGCTTGGAGAGGTGGCTACTTTACAACACACACAGGAACCATGGGAAATAAAAGTAGCCACCCTCCAGAAGCATGCCTAGTATTTTACTCAGTGAATACTAGGCATTCCCTGATTAGATGAGGGGGTGTCATGGCATCCCCACCCCTTGTGCAATTAATTAGAGGACACCTTATTAATTCATAAATATAGTAGGGACTCGCTGAATGGCCAATCCTCTGTGTTTAAACAATGGAGGGGTGGAGGGGAAGTACAGTGGCTGTTCTAAGACATGGGATATCTCTATACAGGTAGTAGCTGTATCCTTGTAACCCTGCCAGGGATGATTTGTAATGTATACATAGTGCCAAGCTCAATCAATGTAAGTATATAATTTTTTTTATAGATGGCATTCAACTTTAAACAAATTTGAAACCTACTACATAACATACCTTATTGGAAATAATCCTTTCCTTTCCTCTTTTTTGTTTATTTCTTGTTGAATTTTTATTAACATTCTGGAAAAAAACAAATGTACGTATGTATGAAT
>NW_017307204.1:304698-314400 GCF_000935625.1 Nanorana parkeri
ATATATATATATATGTCACAGGTACAGACAAGTCCAAATAAGTAGTCACCATTCTTAGCATTCTTAGCATTTGTGTTGCTAACGGTTTTTAAACTGACTACCTGAAAGCATTAAAATTGTTAATAAGCAAAATTAATATACAATATAATACCAATACATATTATAATATTGCTTGAATCATAGACTGCGCACATATTAATAACATATAAATTGAACATATTGCCTTGTGCCTAGCATGAGTTAAATAAACCAATATACACACAATACTATCCTAGAGTCTAAACAATTAGTGGATTAAAATAATACTGTTTTATATTATTATTATTAAAAGGCCATAAAGTTTACGAACATGGTGATAAAAGTGGTCAATTGCTGGCACGTTGGGTTCGTAAACAACGAATGCGAACTTATGTTCCTAAAATCAACTCGGCCAAACATGGTAAAAAACAACAACAATGGATAAAGCCCAATCCTGTTGGAAGGACACAATACAGGAATGTGGATACAGGGGATACAGGGGAATGGTGTGCAATGCTCCTCAATACAGGGAGAGGAGCCCTGTTGATCACAAAAAACAACATAGAACAATGGGCTGAGGAGCGCAACTACCTGGGTGCGTGTTAATAGGCCTGGTGTAGCTACCAGTGAGAACTCGTATAGATAATGTACAAATGGTTACTGGGAGCGCTGCTACCCTAGGAATGCTGGTATCTAGTGCATAGAAGACAATGGACTCACAGTTAGAAGGTATCTATTGACATCTGAGTGGCAATTTCTTGGAAAGGAACTTGGCTCGATGGATGGTTCGCTCTAGTGGTGGATATTGGCAGGTCTGAACAAAGTGTGAAGTAGTTGAGCAGCCCACGTACTCGGCTGGCCAGGCCGGGCTGCGGTGGCTGGGAGAGAGTGTGAGGGAGAGAGAGAGGGGAGCCGCGAACGGCACTGAGGCGCCAGGCACCGTATGTTCAGTGATACAGTCGGGCTGCTGCCTCAAGGTTTTCGGAAGTTTCGCAATAAAACGAAAGTCGTGGAAGGCTGTACAGGGGATGGAAGTTCTCAGTGGATAGACGGCTACGCGTTTCGAGGGGTTACCTCTTCTTCAAGCCTCAGGGTAAAGGAGACCGCGGGAAGCCGGTCTTCTTTTAAAAAGTGACAGGGGGAGGAGTGATTAATAAATCCGCCTGGTTATAGGTTACAGCTCAAGGAGGGGGAAGGGCTTCAAACAGGGGAACACTCCAAGGGGACGAACTGTCAGTATCTTTTCTAGCATATTTCTAAAACATTCCATGGGATGCTGCAAGATCAAGACACATAGGAAGGTCGTATATATATCTCTCGGCATGTTACAGCCTATTTCGTTAATATGGGTATCATATTGTCATATCATGTTCCCCGGAGTAATGGGGAGCCCCCATGAGATTATTTGCCTAGATGTGTGGACATATTATATGGTCAATAAAAAAAAATTTTTAATTATTTATTTAAAATTAAAAATTGCTTTAATGTCAACAAACTGTTGAAACACCACACAAATCACAATACTACAATTAGATAGAAATGGAAATACTCTAATAGTAAAAAGAGAACCAAGTGGATAAAAACATTTTTTTTAAAGAATGTTGTATCGACCTGTTAATTCTAAAACGAATGTTGTATTGACCTGTTGGTACAGTTGGAAGTGGCATCAAGTGTTCATGCGTATGTGTGCGTGTGCTTCCTTGCGCTCCTTGCATGCACAATCAAGTCACCACCCTCATGCAGGTAAATGCGTGACACTGTGTTTGTGCTATTTAAACCAAAGGTACATTGAGTCCTGGAAAAAAAAAAAGGGGGTGGGGGGGAAAGTAATGGACTTTGTGTTCCTGTGTATAGTGAATCAACAAGTGATTGCCTAATTAAGCACTAGTTTAAAGAATAGTATGGATTTCGATTTCTTCGTTTCATCCTGCCGGTGTCAGGGTGTTGAGCTTGTAGATCCAGAATGTCTCTCTACTACACAATAGATGGAACCGTTCGGATGGTGATAAGTGTGTGGAAATATGTTCGATAGCAAACACCCTAAGGTCCTGGATTCTTTTTTGATGTTTGGCAGTAAAATGCCTTGGAACGCTATGTTCAAGATTGCCTTTTTCAATGAGACGTCTGTGGTCCCCAATTCTGACACGTAATGGGTGTATGGTCCGACCAACATAAATAAGCCCACAGGGACAGGTGAGCCCATAGACCACATGATCGTGGGAACATGTGATGAACTGGTTAATGCGGTAGGGCTTCTTTTGATGGTCAGTGAAACGGGTTTGTCCATGCTGTATGAATTGACAGGTGAGACACCGGAGCTTTTTGCATTGAAAAACGCCCACCCTATTGTCAAAAATAAAAAAATTTAACGGAATTGCGGGTGCTTGGAATGAGCGGCCCGGTCCCACTCTGTTTTTCACGTTTTTTGTTCTCCTAAAATTGATCGAGGGTTTGGAGGGTAAGTTCGGGCCCAATCTGGGGTCTTTCTGTAGGATGTGTCAGTGATTAATGATCGCCTTCTGGATTGCTTTGAAACTATTGTTGAATGTGGTGATAAATCTAACATCGTTGGTATTATGGTTCTCATTTTGGACATCACTCTTGCTTTCGACCACTGATGTTGGATCTAAATATTTTGAATATGCCTCAGTAATTAGTTCCTCCGTGTAGTCTTTGTCTCTTAATTTTTTGAGGAGAAGTTGACTGCATGTGGTATAATCAGTATTTTGCGTGCAATTTCTTCTTAACCTGCAAAATTGGCTATTCGGGATGTTATTTTTCCACCGGGGGTGATGGCAACTATTGTAATGGAAATAGGCATTCCTCCCGGTGGGTTTAACATAATTGCTGGTGACAATTTGTTGGTCTTTAAAATAAAGCTCCAGGTCGAGAAACACTAGTCTCGTGGGGTTGACCTTGTATGTAAATGACAAGCCAAAGTTATTATTGTTACAATGTACCAGAAATTCAGAAACGCTATTGGGTGGGCCATCCCAGATGATTAGGATGTCGTCAATGTATCCACCATGGTGTTGTTCAAAAATGTTGTTCAAAAAATAGTTCAAAAATGCATAGCAGAGAAATTTCAGGAGTTTTTCTCCACTCTTTACAATATACAGTCCCAGCCGGCTGATTTGCCATCTACTGGTTATATGTCTAAACTACAGTCTTACCTTGAGAATACTGCTCTCCCCCCTCTCCCTAGTCAAGCCCTGCAAGTTCTTGATGAACCTTTCTCTGACCTTGAAATTCTGCAAACGCTTAAATTACTCCCAATGGTCAAAAGTCTTCAGCTGGATGGATTCACTACTGCACTACTAAATTTTATAAACGGTTTAGAGACCTCTAAGCTCCTCCTCTTCTCAAGTCATTTAATGCCATCTCTCCTTCCTGCGCCTTTCTTTGCGAGTGCTTGGAAGCTCATGTAGTTGTCCTGCCAAAATCAGGTATTCCTAGAAGCTTTGTAGATAAGATTATGGCACTGTATCACCGTCCTCATATCAAAGTGCGAGTGAATGGGATACTTTCTGCTCTGTTCCAGATTCATAACAGTACCAGACAGGGATGCCCCCTTTCCCCCTTACTCTACATCTCAGATATGGAGCGTTTAGCTAATGCTATTAGAATTAATGAATCGGTGCGGGGTCTCTAAATAGGCACTCAACTAAATAAAATGGGGCTCTATGCTGACGATCTGTTGCTTTATCTTTCCAACCCCCTAGTGGCCATTCTTTCTTTGATGCAGGAATTTAAGTTTTTTGGTGCTCTTTCCAACGATCGTGTGAAACTTCAGAAGTGTGAACTTCTTGATGTGTCTCTGTCCACGGCCGAGAGGGATTGTCTGCGTAGTGTGTTTCCCTTCACCTTGCGCTCGGACTACATGACTTGTCTAGGGGTCCGTATGGTGGCCAATTTATTAGATCTCTACACACTCAACTATGTCCCCTTGCTGAAATCTATGTAGGACACGCTCCTTTCGTGAATGAATTTACATCATACTTGGTTTGGTAGAATTGCGCTGTTTAAGATGCATTTGCTTCCCCGCTGTCTATATTTTTTTCAAACCTATATTCCTATATTCCTTCCTACCTATTTTTTTAAATGACTGCGATCGGCTGTCTTATGATACATCTGGAAGAAAAAAAGCCACAACTGTGATATGCTGTTTTGGTAAAGAAAAAAGAACATGGTGGGGTCCCTCTTTCAGATCTGGAGTCCTATTATAGGGCTACTCATTTATCCCACTTGGTTGCTTGGATCGACTCGCTAGACCCTGCACTTTGGGTTCTTCTTGAACGGGACCTGTCTCCAGTTCCCCTGACGAAGCTCCCATGGATCCCCACTTCCCAAAGTCCTTGCTGTCCGGATCTTCCCTTTTTCCACGTTTGGTGCTGCAGGTGTGGAATTCTACAATGCATAGATACCACTTCCATTTTAGCGAACCCTGCTTTTCCCGCGGAATGTGGAGTTCCTACCTTTCTGTGCTGAAAGGCGAATCTACCATCCTATGCTTTTCAGAGTTTATATGGTAGTGCTCCAAAGTCACTCACTTTACTTCTTAACCCTAACCCCCACCCCATGCTTCTTGGTTAGCCTACTTTTAGCTCCAACAACGGGAGTTGGAGGTTGTTCTTTCAGAGGAAGGCAGACTTAAATGCTTTTGCTTTACACACATGCTCTGTATGTCTTCATATGTCCAGGAGCGCAATTTTAAATTTTTAACTCGGTGGTAGAGGGCTCTGGTTAGAATACACCAAATTTATCTGGCATACTCGGATACCTGTTGGAGATAGAAGACTAGAGTAGGTACCTTGACTCACATTTGGCAGAGCTACCCTCTGATTTCGCCCTGTTGGCGGGCCATCTTACACGTATACTCAACAGTAGAAATGTGCATTTGGATTCGGACAAACCTGCAAATCAACGAAAACCAGTTGATTCGGCGGTTCGCCAAATCCGAAATAACAAATTTAATATATGCCCAAATATACTAAATTGATATTCGGGCCTACATAAATTCATTTTCAGAACACGCCGACGGCCATATGGGCCGCAAGCGCGATCTGCGCATGCGTGCTGCCATTTTGGCATAAATCTTGGTATACACCAAGATGGCGGCGCTCGAACATGCGGGCACTGCCATCTTGGTGTATACCAAGATCTACTCCAAAATGGCAGCGCTCATGCGCAGAACACGCCAGCGGCCGATATGGCTGCTGCTTGTTCTGTGGTTTTAGTGTGCCGTTTTGGATTCGGAAGCTTGTTGCCTCCAAATCTGAAACAGCAAAAAAATGTGTTTCCTTTGATGAAATGAATGAAAAAAAATTTTGTTTTCATTTGTTTCGTCTGGAAACAAATTTTTTAGTTAGGGACAACTAAACAGGTACTTCTAGTGAATTTCATATTATGCCCATTAAGCTGATAGCGGAAAGGGCCGACTGTTCTGATATCTTTTTATCTAGATGCCCTGGATTTTATTTCTGGATTCCAAGGACTACAGGACTCTGCAGTGAGCTGGTCACATGCTTTACATATTTTTCAATAAACGGTGGTATTTCTGTTGGGGTGTCTTTTTACCCTGCGGTCTGTTGTGTAGACACCCTTCCTCTCTTCTCGCTCTCCTTCACCTCCTGCTCTTCTCATTCCTACTTCTGTCTTTCCTTCTCTTTTTCTATCTCTCTTCCTCTTCTTCCCTCGCCCTGTGTTAATTTGTCTTGGTGTGTTATTTAGTAGAGTTCTTAGCCTGATATCTTTGGTGATTATTCCTCTGGTCACTCTTGGTTTAATATCCTGATGTGGGCCATCCCTTGAGTGAGTGTGGTCCTTAGAGGCATGGTAGTTATTGTGTGCGGGGGTCCCACGCTAATCACTCATTTGTTACAACAGTGGGATTTTCAGTTTTCAGAATGATGTCTGTATATTTCTGTACTTTTTCTATGATATCTGTGTATCTTTGAAAAGTTGATTCTGTGAAACCCTTAATAAAAATTATTTCAATAAAAAAAAGGCCATAAAGTAGCAGGTTCTTAATTTCTCCTCCTAGGATCACTGGCAGAACTGCCAGAGTTGCAGCGGTCGCATATTTGCGACCTGGCCCTGGCGTTCCACCACTTGGGGGGGCCCTGGAAATGAAGAAGAGGGCAAGGGGGGAGCACATGTCCCCGGGTCCTGATCTGAAGGGGTACCGGGCAGGGATTTTTTTGTCTACATTTAGCCCTGCTTCGGGCAAGCAGGCCTAAATGTAAGGCAGAGGAGCCGTGTTGTAAAAAAAAAATGAGACTATGCACAGCCCACCTGAGAACCCCGAAGCCCACCTGAGACTCCACACAGGCCACCTGAGACTCCGCACAGCCATCCTGAGACTCTGCACAGCCATCCTGAGACCTCAGCAGTCCACCGTAGACTCTCCACAGCCCACCTGAGACCCCATACAGCATTCCTGAGGCTCCACACAGCCACCCTGAGACCCCACACAGCCCTTCTAAGACACTGGAGACATCAGGCGCCCACCCTGGAGCAACACAGAGTATGTAGCTTCATATTATTCTGCATTGCTATATAATGTTTTGCTGGGATTTGTAGTCCTCTATAGCTGGTGGTATTCTGCATGCTGTATAATGTATTGATGTGTGGTGCGCCTCTATGGTGGATCAGTGGCATTAGACCCGTTTCTGTGCTCACTTCGTTTGGTGCAGCAGCAGCCCTCCTGATCCACCATGGAGTGTAGGCTTGAAATCGCTCAATTCTCTCCTCCATGACAGATTAGAAGGGGCAGCGCCAGGAAAATGGAAGTGAGTCCAGAAGTGTCTTCTAAATTAACAAAGCAGCACTGGAGATTGAGGCGATTTGAAGGTGGATCAGGAAGGGAAAACCTAGTCAAGGGAATAATTGGTCCAGAGCATTGAACTATGGATTAGTTTGTGGGAGGGGCGCTAATGAAAGACTTGCCCCCGGGCGCCTAATGACCTTGCCTTTGGGTGCCTCTGGGCCCTGGCACTGATATTTCCTCCTGGCAGGGCCGACAACAGTGGTGTAGAGCAGGTCCGGTCCTCCCGTCCTCCTTTACTGCGCTGTGTCTTTTGAATGTAAGAACAGCACTGTGAGCTCAGCAGCATGTCCCAGAACAGGGTGGTCCAGCTGGCCCCCACTTCCCTAACCTTTTTTCCTCTGTAAAATGGATGGCACGGGTGAGGGTGAGAAGGGCAGCCAGATTTTCCAACGCAAAGTGCTTCTGGAACAGGAGGCTGAGTCTGAGGTGTCCTTCTAGGGCTGGCTGGAGAGCTAGTTGCTGCTGGTCCAGGGCCAGAGTATAGAACTGGGGATCATGGGGGGCTTCATCACAGCATTGGGGAGTCATGTGAGGGCTTCATCACAGCATTAGAGGAGCTAGGAGTTGAAGCCAGGCTAGAGAAATCGGAAAGAAAGTAAGAGGAAATTGTTTTTAAACACTTAAATAATAATAGTTTCCCCCCAGTAGCAATAACAAAATATTATTGCTGCTGGGAAGGGGGTTTGTTATTGCTGCCTGTGGGTTTAATAACTCTTGATAAATAATATTATTTTCCACCCAGGCAGCAATAATATTTACCCTTCCCCCTAAGCAAATATTAATAATCCCCACCCAAGGTAGCAATAACAAATTATTATTGCTGCTACGAAGGGTCAGTTAGGCTGTATGGGGTCCCATGATTTCAACTTGCGGCCCTGCCTCCTGGGACTAAACACATGCACTACCCCGGTAACTGCCAAGGCACCAACATTTTTTATGGGAGTGTGGAGTGGGGGGCCCTTCATGGTTTCATGCACCGGGGCACTGAGGTTTCTAGTTATGCCTCTGCCTAGGATCAAGTTGGAACTCTAGGGAAATTAAAGCTTGGCCACAGCCTCTTCATTCTTCTGTTCCTTCAGATCCTTAGAATTCATATTAAAGCATTCTTCTCATTATACTCAGAATAAGCCCCACTTTCTACTGCTCACAATACTATTCACAGTTTCAGCTAAATAAAGCCATTCTCAAGGTAAGCAACTTTCGGGGACAAACGGGATTTCGGGGATTGTTATTATGTTCTTAATATACTTGTATTAATCCAGTTCTAAAAGGCAAAACTATTAGTGCCAACAGTTTTTTTTTTATTCTGTACAGTGGGGAGTGGGTCCTTTTTACTGCTTCAAACGTGACATGAAAGAAACACAAATCCTTTAAAATTAACCTTTACCCCCTTTCACTAAAAATCACAGCTCTGCATGCTGATTTAAAATCATCTTACATTCATTAGTTAAGCAAACTTGTTTTTCATTTACTTGCAAATAGAGTTCATCTACTTCCTGGTCCACTTCTAGCACAAATGATGTAATGTGCCAAAGCGTTGCATCCTGGGAAGGTTACATCAGCAGAGCATTGCTGGGAAATCTCATCTGTAATCTCATGAGATCTCAGGGAAAGGCATTTTTCTCCCCTGCGATGATGTGCATGGTTACATGTCCTAGTCACATATGCCAGAGTTCCAGGAAGTAAAGGGAGAGCTAGTAACCTGCCCTTCGTTAACATGGCCACTGTCAGAAGACTGGGAAAGAAAATAGAAATAAGGTATGCACAGAATACAAAACCTGTTTATACAAGGACCTGTTTGTAGATTGTCATTACTAAACATTTCTAAAGGTGTGTTTGTTGTCATTTTAAAGATATGGGTTAAGTTCCTCTTTAAATCACAGGCTATGGGGATGCCTTAAAACTAGAGATGCAGTGATACAGATACCAGTGCCAGTATCGGTGCTGATACTGGGCGTTTTCAGGATACTAAACCCGATAATGGCGCTTTAAATGTTTAAAACTTGCTGGTGACCTCGCAGCAGCCTGCAGGTATCTTCATGGCTGTCTACAGCACCGGCCCGGCCGCACATCTCCGCCTCCTCCTTATCGCCACCCGCAAATCCATAGTGAGACCCCGCTGCCTGCACAGCCATGCTGAGAACCTGCAGCCCAAACAGCCATGGTGAGACCCCACCACCCATGCAGCCCTGGTGAGACCACACAGCCGAGGGGAGACCCAGCACAGAGCCCTGGTGAGAACATACAGCCATGATGAGACCACACAGCCATGGTGAGACCACACACACAGCCATAGTGAGACCGCACACACAGTCATCTTGAGACCCGCACAGTCATGGTGAGACCCGCACAGTCATTATGAGAACCGCACAGCCATTATGAGACCCGCACACAGCCCTGGTGAGACCACACAGCCATATTGAGAACACACAGCCATGGTGAGATAGCACAGCCCTGGTGAGATCGCGTAGATATTGCGAGACCGCACACAGCCCTGGTGTCTGCACACAGCCCTGGTGAGACCACACACAGCCCTTGTGAGACCGCAGCCCTGGTGTGACATCGCATGCAGCCCTGGTGAGACTGCAGAGCCCTGGTGAGACCCGAACATCCATAGTGAGACCCGCACAGCCATGGTGAGATCCACACACCGCTCTGGTGAGACTGCACAGCCCTGGTGAGACCGCACAGTCCTGGTGAGGCCGCACAGCCCTGGTGAGACCGCACAGCCCTGGTGAGAGTGCACAGACATGGTGAGACCCGCACATAGCCCTGGTGAGACCGCACAGCCCTGGTGAGACCGCACAGCCCTGGTGAGACCGCACATAGCCCTGGAGAGACCTCATCACCCTTGC